>NW_024599111.1:0-18842 GCF_004379255.2 Salvia splendens | reverse complement strand
GTGATGGATTGCGGAACTACGGTTTGCCTTCGCCGGTACCTGCAAGAAAATCGTGTTAGAAATTAGGGGAGTGGAGTACGAGAGGTTTAAATTACACTATTCTATTGGAGACCCTTCAGTTTCCCCCCAAAAATTCTCCACATCTTCCCCCTTTTTCTCCCACGTGCCGGTCACACTTCATTCCCACACTTAGGTCACTTTCAACAAACAAATTACCTAGGAAAGGTGAGAGTCCCGACTTGGCTGGATCAAGGGAGTTCCGTGAAACGGTCTCTTTTAAAGTTAAATGCTAAAGTGACTTGATGCAGCCAGGTTTAGACTCCAGAAAATATTTTTGAGATTTCAACCTTTTTTCAATTTGTTTGGATTTTCATTTTAAAATCTGAAAAAGACACTCTTCACAACTATGTACAAGTCTTGTCAATGCTCTAGGGATTCACTTGATCTATTCCTGATTCGACATGCTTCGTTCAACTGATCAAGTGGATCACCCAGAACATTTACAAGTTGATCAACTTAGGCGAGAACTTCAGTTGTGCGCAGTGGAATTTATTCCACTGTGCCCACCTCTGAGTTTTCCCTAAATGGCTTTACCCTACAACCATTAACCATGAAAGGGGTAGAGTTATGATCACTCCCTTGAAGTTCCACTGCTCCGTTTGCTCGAAGTGCAGTGATGGTATATGGTCCCGTCTATTTTGAATTTTGCTTCCCAGGCATTAGTTTAAGTCTTAACTGAAACAACAGGACTTTTTGCCCCACGTGCAGCTCTTTCGTCCTCAGGTTCTTGTCATACCACAACTTGGTTTTCTCTTTGTACCACATGGCCGCATCATATGATTCAAGCCCCAGTTCTTCTAATTCTTGCAGCTGGAGTTTCCTTTCTTCAGCACACACCTTGGGCTAC
Source organism: Salvia splendens (assembly GCF_004379255.2). Classification (NCBI taxonomy): domain Eukaryota; kingdom Viridiplantae; phylum Streptophyta; class Magnoliopsida; order Lamiales; family Lamiaceae; genus Salvia; species Salvia splendens. Next base: position 17,935 of record NW_024599111.1, on the reverse strand, counting down.
ATATTCACTTCCTTGACTGCCCAGTAAGCTTTATGTTCAATGCCTACAGGGAGGTGACACATTTTCCCAAATACCAGCCTATATGGTGACATGCCGATTGGAGTCTTGTATGCAGTGCGATAGACCGACAAGGCATCGTCCAACCTCTTGCTCCAGTCCTTCCTTGAGGGACTCACTGTTTTTTCGAGGATGTTTTTAATCTCCCTATATGAAATTTCAGCCTGACCATTGCTTTGTGGATGGTAAGGAGTGGACAGCCGGTGGTTCACTGATACGAGAATATCTCTACGAATATCCCCAAATCTTTCTTATTTAGTTTAGTATTGATTTAGCATATATTTCCCATATATTATTAGGATCTTTATTTTCTTGTTGTCTAAGTCACAGTAGTCTTATAAATAGGAGGCATTGTATTCTTCCCATTCAATCAAGAAATATCATAATTTTCCTATTTTTATCGTCTTCTTTATTTTCTCACAACCCTAGTTTTGGAGCTGATCCCGGAGAAAGCCCGTGACGTCCACCTTTATCCTTCCATCGTCGATCTCTCGTCGATGTCAAAACCTTATTAGGGGAGAACACCTTTAACAATTGGTGCTTTCATTGAACTCATGTCAAACTTTCAGGCAACAAGCGGGCGTACGGAACCCATGTGTTCCCTACCTACGATTTCAAACCTGGTGCTTTCGCCGGCGGCGGATTCACCACCCTTGGATCCAATTCGTACAATGTTGGAAGCATCTAGTAGCCCAAGGCTAGGGTGGAGGCGAGGATGGACGAGTGCGATCGTCGTCCTTCTTCACCGCGGCATCCACATCGGCCGGAGCCGGATCCACCCGACACGGCCATGCTGGACACCGTTGCACAACTGCCCCAGCACTATCTGAAACCGCAACAACCGGAGATGCAGGATTGGCTGTGGCAACAACATCAGCCCCACACGCGGCCGGTCCAAACGCGATGTCCAATGAGCTGGGACCCTCCCGGCTACCGCCAACAATCGGGGTTAATGCCATATGACCAATATCCGCTCCCATACCACCATCGGGAGAAAAATCAGCCACTGCCGAGCCCGCCTTGCTGTTGGGATCCACCTTCGCAACGAGCCCTTCACGGCTTCCCGCCCCACAATCAATCCTACCATGCTCCGCAGCCGCAGCTGGACCCAACCCTAGCCTACGGGGCACCGAGTTACGGACCCTCTACTTAGGACTATCGCGTGGGGCAAGAATACCAAGGATGTGATCAACAACGCTATAAACAATGGCTTGATTATTACAATCAAACTCAAAAGGAGATACCTGCAGCTTACACCCCTTCGTGGAGACCCGAATCTACTTCATTCGATGTAGCTCGTATGCAGTCCATGGCAGCTACTAAATTTGTAAGCGAAGAAGGGACTTATAGTTATGTGTATGAAAGTAAGCATCGAATGAGGGAGCAAGAGGGTGCAATGTCAGATTCTTTGATTTTAGATGTTCAGGTTGAATATTCATGTGATGATCCCAAAGATTTCGACTGCGTTTCTAATCGTGGTATGGTGGAAGGGGAGCATTATGATATTCCAGAGAGGGGGTTGGTGTCCACGGACTCTATATTAGCAACGGAAGCGACTAAATTCATAGATCGTGAGGCTGCTTATTCTCATACAGGAAACATGCCGAACCAAGCCATTGTCGTGACTAGCAATATCAGTGGGGAGGAGGAGAAATTGTTCGACGATAAACCGCCCCAACCGTCCCCAATTTTGCAATTGTACATCCTCGATGTTAGTGAGGAAGAAGAGGATTTGGAGGAGGATTCTATTGGTGAAGTGAAGGAGATCATCGTATCAATTCATTTGCTCGTATGTCATCTCAAGATGTTGAGATTTGTTGGAACAAGAGAGGAGGTGCTTATACCGGTTTGAAGATAATTATCTATGGAGAGGATATACAATCAAGCGGCCAAGCTGGTTGCCGAGGAATTGGTGCATGGAGACGCTTAACCATCCAGTGTGCGTTTAATCCAGGAGGGGAGAGCTCGCCAAAACTTCTGTTCGTGTCTCTCTTTGTTTTGTCAGGGGAGAGCTCGCCAAAACTTCTGTTCGCGTCGCTCTTCGTTGTGTCGTGGTTCCCACCTTGAGGACAAGGTGGATTTTAACCGAGGGGAGTTGATACGAGAATATCTCTACGAATATCCCCAAATCTCTCTTATTTAGTTTAGTATTGATTTAGCAAATATTTCCCATATATTAGTAGGATATTTATTTTCTTGTTCTCTAAGTCAGGGTAGTCTTATAAATAGGAGGCATTGTATTCTTCCCATTCAATCAAGAAATATCATAATTTTCCTATTTTTATCGTCTTCTTTATTTTCTCGCAACCCTAGTTTTGGAGTTGATCCCGGGGAAAGCCCGTGACGTCCACCTTTATTCTTTCGTCGTCGATCTCTCATCGACGTCGAAACCTTGTCAAGGGAGAACACCTTTAACATTCACCCCATACTTCTTCATTAGAGCATCGATTGTGCGATTGCAAAAATGCATGCCTTGGTCCGAGATAATAGCCCTAGGGACTCCATACCTACTGAATATGTTGGACTTCAGAAACTTTGAAACCTCTTTAGCCTCACAGGTTACTATTGCCTTGGCCTCCACCCATTTAGACGCATAGTCAACTGCGACTAGAATGTACGAGTTCCCATAGGATGAAGGAAAAGGGCCCATAAAATCCATTCCCCATACATCAAATATTTCACATACTACGATGGGTACTTGTAGCATCTCATCTTTGGCAAAAATCCCAACAGTTAACTGACACCGGCTACACCTCCTGCAGAATTCATAGGAGTCCTTATGAAGATTTGGCCAATAGAATCCACTGTCTAGAACCTTCCTCGCTGTCTTCTTAGGACCGAAATGAGCACCGCAGGCAAGAGAGTGGCAATGGACCAATATGTCTTCTTGATCCCACTCTAGAATGCACCTCCTGATGACCTGATCAATTCTCATTTTCCACAAATACTGGTCATCCCAAAAGTAGTACTTAGCTTCACTCTTAATCTTTAACTTCTTGGCTCTGGTCACCTCTAGTGTAGAAGGTATTTCACCAGTTACTAAATAGTTTGCTATATCAGCGAACCAGGGTTCAGCTTGCCTTCTGCTTACTTCATTCAAAAAGGCTACTGGATCAGCTGCTTCAAGCGCATCATTCCAGCTGATCAAGACATTCGATCCTTGGGCGCAATATAGGTGTTCCTCTGGGAAAGCGTCAGGGACATCTTATTTATCCTCTACTTGATTTATCCTGCTCAAGTGGACTGCCACTCTGTTCTCTGTCTGAGCTTTATCCTTTGCCTCCGAGTGAAATTCTTGCAGCAGTAACACCCAACAGATCAGCCTGGGTTTTGATTCCTTCTTCACTAGCTGGTATTTGATAGCTACATGATCAGTGTACACTATGACTTTGGATCCCAACAGATATGGTCGAAACTTCTCAAAAGAGTACACAATAGCCAACATCTCTTTCTTTGTAGTGTCGTAGTTCTTCTGAGCTTGATTCAACGTCTTAGAGGCGTAGAATATCACATAGCACTTCCATTCTATCCTCTGCCCCAACACTGCCCCAACTACGAAATCACTTGCGTCGCACATCACCTCAAAAGGGTGATTCCAGTCTGGGGCTCTAATGATCGGGGCCAAGACGAGTCGATCTTTCAAGAGTTGGAAGGCATGCTGGCATTTCTAATCAAAAACGAACTCAACATCATTTTTCAGGAGGTGAGTTAATGGTTGTGCGATCTTGGCAAAGTCCTTAATAAATCTCCTGTAAAACCCTTCATGGCCCAGAAAACCTCGTATTTCTTTTTGATTTGTGGCAAATGGAAGCTTCGAAATAACATCCACCTTTTCCTTAGCAACCTGTATTCCCTTCTCAGAGACGACGTGGTCTAAAATGATCCCCTCAGGTACCATAAAATGGCATTTTTCAAAATTCAGCACTAAGTTCTTCTCTTGGCATCGCCTTAGCACCATATCCAAATTGGCAAGGCAGGATTCGAAAGAATTCCCATACACTGTGAAGTCATCCATAAAAATTTCGATGCATTCCTCCAGTAGGTCCGAGAATATGCTCATCATGCATCGTTGGAAAGTTCCTGGCGCATTGCACAACCCGAATGGCATCCTTCTGTATGCATATGTCCCGAAAGGGCACGTGAAGGTCGTCTTCTCTTGGTTCTCTGGATCTACATATATCTGAAAATAACCATTGCCGCCGTCAAGGAAACAAAAGTATTGCTTACCCGCTAGCCTACCGAGCATCTGATCAATGAAGGGCAGCGGGAAATGATCCTTCCGTGTAGCTTCATTCGGCTTCCAATAATCGATGCACATCCTCCAACCTGTCACCAATCTTGTGGGAACCAACTCATTCTTGTCATTTTTCACCACTTAAATTCCTGATTTCTTTAGCACCATATGGACTGGGCTGTCTCATTTGCTATCTGGGATAGAGTATAAGATCCTCAGGGCTAATAGTTTCAAGACTTCCTTAAGCACCTCCTCTCTCATGTTGGGGTTTAGTTTCCTCTGGTTCTCACGATGAGCCTTGGCACCCTCCTCTAGGCGGATATGGTGCATACATAGGTCTGGGCTGATGCCCACCAAATCTGACAAAGTTCATCTGATGGCCTTCTGATTCCGTCATAATACTTCCAGCAATTCCCTTTCCTGTTCCTTGGTCAACCGGCTGTTGATGATTACAGAAAATGTCTCTTAATCTCCCAGATAGGCATATTTCAGATCAGGAGGCAATGTCTTCAACTCATTCTTGGGTGAGATTGCCTCTTGTGATAGTGGGTTATTCTCCAGACTCTTTTCTGCAAGTTCCCCAAAGATGGGTAATTTTTCTAGACTGCTCAGTTCCTCTAAACTGTTCAGTTGGGCAAAGTCACTTGATCCAGCTAAACCTGGGTTTTGGCAAAATCCCATAATAGCCTAATTAATTTCCTCATCTGTCAATTCACGTGTCACCAGTGCCTCGCACCAATTTGCAACCTCTTTGTCAATGGAATCTTCCAACTCAGAAGCCTCAAGTTGCTCTTGTAGGAGTTAAGTTTCAAGGAACTTCTGGACTAAAGGCGTAATTACATCAAGAGAGTGCAGATTCTCCATGTCTGGTGGCTTCTTCATGGCTTCATCAATGTTGAACGTGAATTTTTTGCCATGATAATCAAGACAAATTGTGTCATCGCTGACATCAATTATGGTCTTAGCTATCCTCAGGAATGGCCTCCCCAACAAAACTCCACTTGATTCCCCTGCCTCTGACTCGTTCATTCGGATTACATGGAAATCTACCGGATATAAGAAATTGTGCACCCTCACGATCATATTCTCCATAACTCCCTTTAGGTTTATGCATGACCTGTCAGCTAATTGGATAACTACCTTCGTGTCCAGTCCTCATTCTGTCTCTTAGGTTCACCCCAATATGGGTAAGGTTTGGCATGTTTGACCGCACTACTTGGTCCTTCATTATGGTCGTCCCCCACCTGCCTTCTTTTCTCTTCGTACAACTCTTCAAGTTCCTCATCAGGAAGTACCGGGTCCGAAAAATGAGGCAGTGGGCCCTTTCCCTTGTCCAAGGAGGCCTCTGTTCTTCTGCCCTCGGTTCATTATCTCACTTCCTTCGTCTATTCCCCCTAAGGGTTCACCATTATGCCCGCGTATCTCGTTCAATGTAGTTGCCATTTGTGAGATTTGTTTGGTGAGCATGTCCAGGGCTGCCTTGTGCTCTAGCTGAGCATCTTGTAGCCTGTGTACCACATCATTGTTGGCCTGCATGTTTCCTTGGATATGCTGCTGAGAGTTTAGCAAGTCTCCAATCAGCTCCTCTGTTCCCTTGGGTTGCTTGGCCGTCGGCTGGCTAAAGGTTGCTCCCGGCGGATTACCAGAAAAAGATCCTTACCCATGATGGAAATTTCCTTGTGGTCCTTAACTTCCTTGTTGTTGCGATGGAGCACTTGAATTCTGACTCTGGTAGTTTCTCTGATGCGGTGGAACATAGGAGACCATTTGATTGTTCTGATTCCTGTTCTACTAGTGTGGCTGATTCCCCTGTCCCCTATTGTTGTTCCAGTTGTTCTACCCTTCATGGTTCTTCTGCCATTGGGGTTACCCCTCATGCTGCTGTGGATAACTGATAGCCGGCGGTTGTTAATAAGTTATGGCCGGTGGTTGCTGGTAAGTAATAGCGGGTGGTTGTTGATACGTGCTGACTGGTGGTGGTGGATGACTCTGGTTCTAATCTGACCATCTGAAATTTGAGTGTTCTCTCCATGGAGTTTCTCTCTGTTTCCCGAGAATCCAGTTCCCATCAGGGGTTCCAATACCGAGCAGCACTTACCCGAGCTTGAAGATCAGGGTCTCCCTGAGGTCCGTAGCTGGGATACATCCCTTCCTGGCTTACTACAACATTCATTTTCTCCTGCGGGACAGGCTGATTCTATTTCTCCACCGCGACCAATAGCGTCTTTTCTATCTTGTCCATGCGAGCCTCCATTCTCTCCTCGGCTGTGTCTGTATAGGTATTCACTGGCACCCGCCTCAAGATTGTGGTACGTGGATTATCATATGCTCTCTTGGCATTGATCAATCTATCCAGCACTCTTTTGGCCTCACTCACCTTCAGTTTAGAGAAGTCACCACCACTCGAAGAGTTCATTAGATCTTTGCTTTCAGGGGTTAGTCCTTCATAAAAGGTGTTGTAAACATAGGCTTCCACCATACGGTTATTCGTGCATGCAACGAGCAGTGCTTTGTATCTTCCCAAGTATTCACTCAAAGTTTTCTCACTATCCTGTCGGGCTCCTTGAATCTCCTTCTTCAAGGCATTTGTTTTTGTGGAGGGGAAGAAGTAATCCAAGAATATTTGTCGAAACTCCGACCAGGTCCTTATAGATCTCTGAGGCAGCCTCATGAACCAGGTGTCAGCCTTGCCTTGCAATGCGAAAAGAATAGCGTGCAGCCTGTAATCTTCTTCGCTTGATCCCATTGGTTGCTTCTGAATCCTACAAAGTTTGCAGAATTCGTGCAGGAAGGTGTATGGATTCTCCACTCTTCGCCCTTAAAAATGTGGCATGACCGCCAGCACGTTGTTCTTTATCTCGATCCCTGATTGAGCAGGGGTCACCACTATGGCCTGAGAAGGCTCGCCGTCTATGTGGGCATTCAAGGATCCAATCTCGGGATCATTATCTTCTACATCGGCCATTGGAGCAGGTTCTTCCTTTGGCGGTTTCTTCCCTCTTTAGTTTGGCGAACGGGAGTGTATCTTCCTCCCCTTCAGAGCTTGAAAGTGATGGCCCTCCTGTGTTCAACCCAGACCTAGTGACAACGGGGTTAGCTGCTGCTCTTATCCTCTAGTTACCCTCTGTGTCTCTCCATTTCGCTGTGTTGTTCCAACGTCCAAAATTCAGGCTTCGGTACATAAACTGCGAAAGAAAATAAACAAAATAAATCAACTATTTACACCAAATATCTCAAACACATGCACATAAAAATGTCATCCATCCCCGGCAACGGTGCCATTTGAAAGCTAGCGAGAGGTAATCTAAACAAGATCCAACTCCGAAATCACCAAATCCAACCTAACATGCATCACATACTTCATCCTAACTTCAGATCTAAACATAAATCACTGAGTTGCGCATAGATATCTTCCAAATTAGAACAAGACTAAGCTAAATAAAAGAAACACAAACAAAGAACATCATATCCAAAGCAGCTTGCATTGAAAACTCCCGTTTACAAACGTTCCTCAATAAACAAAACATAATTCCTAGGCTCAAAATCCGAAGATCGATCATCAACCAGGAACAGGGTAGAGACTAAACGAAATAACAACTAAAATTCGGAAGAAAATATGAACGAAAACTAAGCAACAATTGTTTCGACCCCTTGGGGTTTTAAAGATAAACAAACTATGAAGGCTTCTTAGACAGATCTGCGTCTTTTCTTCCCTAACGAGGAAGAAAAGAGGAAGGTTGAAGTAGAACTGCGGCTCCGATGACTCCTAACTCCCGTGCTCCATGCTTGAAAATGTAAAAGAGGATTGTGTAGTGATAGCAGTGATACTGGACTCGAAAAAGCTCCCTTTGCATGCATCCTCCTTGCTATTTATAAGATGATGTTGGGCCCAAATTCCTAGGTTCAGCCCATCCTATCTTTACATTTGTGCCCTTGAGATGACATCTTTCCTTCTCTCTCCTGTGACTCATCACTTCATGTGGTGCACTCCACTTGATCAACTTGTCGGTTGGGCAAGTTCCGCTGCTTGTACGCAACTGATAAACTTAGCTCCATTTCTGGTCATTTTTACTCCTTTATCAAGTTGATCAAGTCGATCTTGCATTTGCCGCTTTTACACTTTATAGCCCCTGCACACTTTATGTCCTATCATGCTTCTTTCTTCATCGCTGGTATTTTTTTCCATTGGAGTCATGTTCATGGGTTCCTTCTTACCCAATTTTGGGGACTTGGGGATGCCTGAAGATCTAGATTTGCAACATATGCTACTGAAAACCAGGTTGAAAGTTGTACCATTCCTTACTCCAATTTGGTGGGGGTTACTCACCGACGTAATTAAGAATGACAAGGCTCTTTCGGAAGAGATTTTAACGACAACATGGATTCAGAGGCGGCAACCCTTGTGTATAAGATCCTCGATGAGGACATCTTGCCAGCCATCCCGCCGACCGATCGAACCCCTGGGGCCACTCTCATTTCCACCGCAAGTGCCGACCGGTCCCTCCGATTCCGCAGGTCCCTCCACTCTTGATGCCGGAGCTAGTCCCTCTACTCCTGATGTCAGAGCCGATACCTCCACTCACGTTGCCTCCGCTGGTCCTTCCACTTCTGCTGCCGGAGCCGACATGGCGTACGCGTTCTGTTTATTATGGATTATATTACTTATGGATTATGAATTTGCTTATGGGTTATGAATTTGCTTATGGAGGATTATAAATTTGCTTATGGATTATATTGCTTGGATTATGAATTTGCTTTTGGATGATTTTGAATTTGCTTATGGATTATGAATTTGCTTATGAAGGATTATGAATTTGCTTATGAAGGATTATGAATAAATCTAGTTAATTTGTAACACGTGGAGTTTGAACGACTTTGATGATTTCCTAAGGTATGTTACTATGTTTCAAATTAGTGTTAATTATTATTAACCTAGCATTTATACCGATTTCAATATAATTATATCCCATTTAATTTTTTGAACTTATTTATCTCCCTTCCATTTTTCAGTTTTATTATTTTTTTTTTAGATTTTCAATACTTAAATTTATTTTTGTTCTTTAACCGTGTGAGAAATGAAGATTAGAAAAACTTGGATCACTTTTCGGTTTTCAATAATGGATATATTTATCGTTTAATCCAATATATTAAATTATATTATTATTTAATCTGTATATACGATATAATACCATAAATTCGATAAAATTGATTTCGATATATATTTTAGACTATCGGTATACTGGTAATATTCATTATACCGGCAATATTTTTAATAATATTCGGTATATTTAATAACATGCACCGGTAAATTCGTTATATTCGTTAAATTTTTTGGTAATATTCGGTAATATACACCAGTAATATCTGTATATATCTTAAGTTTATATGTGTACATGTGTAGATGACATTTCCTTTCATCTATCGACCGCGATCGAATCTTATAGCACACCTATATTAGGTGCCGTACTTTCTGACTCAGTTGTTAGAGTTTTACCTCCAACACAATGAATATTCTTAAGTTGTGGACTCGATTAATATATAAATATAATTTTTACAACAAATGTAAAACACACAAAGTATTCTGAACATATGTTTTTTAGTTATTTTTTAAGCACATCCTATATATATATATATATAATATATAGTAACACTACATGTTTATTTGCACAAGAGTTGAGAGTTACTTCATCCGTACGCGAATAAGAGTCTCGTTTTTCCATTTTAGTCCGTCCGCGAATCGGAGTCCTGCTTCACTTTTACCATAAATGGTATTAGGGTCTCACATTCTACTAACTCATTCCACTCACATTTTATTTTAAACTAATATATACAAGTGAGACTCATATTCCACTAACTTTTTTCCACCAACTTTCTTTACATTTCTTAAAACTCGTGTAGCCAAGAAATGAGACTCCTAATGGTGGACTGAGGGAGTACGTGAGAGTGTTTTTTTTGGTATAGAGTAGAATGCTCAACTCCTGATAGTTTTGATATAGGGTAGAATGCTTCTAACTTCCGGAATATGTTTAAAACTCTCTAATATATATAAGCATCACTACTCTATTCTTGAATTTTCTAGTACTTATAATATAAATATCTAATGTTTTGTTATTTACTGTTCATTTCGTCCCATAAAAATAGTTTTTTTTTCATTTTGGGTCATCTTACAAAAATAGTCATCTTCCTTTTTTGGTATATTTTTCTCTCTTATGACGTGAGCCTCATTCTCTACTAACAATAGTCCATCACTTTTTCTTTTTATAGCTCTCCTATTTTACTAATTTTGCATTAAAACCAGTGTCATACCCAAAGTTCCTATTTTTATGGGACACGAGGAGTATTAGTATCTAGATAATTCTACTAGTATAAATTATTTTCACATAAATTATCTTTGGTTAATTCGAGGCATAACAGTATCCTTGCCAAAAAAAATTTATATAAATATATTCGTCGCATATTGATCGATTTGTCTTAGCTCCAAATATTCCTATTCCTAAGTAACGATAATGTTTTCCTGTACGTGACTTTCATGATTTGAGTTTTATTTAATTCTAATTTTTGAAATATTACAATTGCATTAGCACCTCCATCAAAATAATAATCCATTTTCCTAACTTATTTATTTAATACCCCGAATTATACATATTAAAAAAATCTTTTACTTTATAAAATATTGGTGTTAAATCAATTATTAATACTCCATCCGTCCCACAAGAATATGCACTCTTTCCCTTTTAATCTGTCCCACAAGAATATGCATTTTTCAATTTTAAAAACTCTTCTCACTCCAATGAGGTGGTGGGACTCATTCTCCACTAACAATACTTAAATTACTTTTTTTCTCTACCTCTTTCTTACTTTCCCAATTACACATTAAAACCCGTATTGAACCCAAAATGCATATTCTTTGGGGACAGAGAGAGTATATCAGAAGACAAATTAAAATTTAATATTGGATAGTAATTGAGTTTACAATTTTGACTTAAAACCATAAAAATATTAAAAGGGCCAAAATGTATTAATAGATTGTAATGTACGCAATATTTATTTTCGTACATAATATTTAAATATGTTATGGAACATCTTAATTTGATTTAAATTGAAATCTTACGAAAGATATCGCCCATTTTTGATATATATATATATATATGTACCGAATAAATATGTACTTTTTTTTTTAGAAGATTTGATCTCACAAATTTCTATGTTATTTATAAAAAATAGATACTCATCACCTCAATTTACTAAATTTATAGTACTAATGGAATTTAGATAAGATAGGAATATGTTATTTATTTAGCATTAAAAATAATAGATACTCGTCACTCAATTTACGAAATTTGTAGATATGGAATTTAGATATCATCAGTTAAATTAGCTACAAAATCAGAATATAGGACAGATTTAGTTTCCATAACTTTAACTCCTAAACACTCTTGAATTGGATAAAAAACGTTGTATAAAACCGCTGAAAATTAAGTGCGAGCATACTGTATAGATATAAAAAAGATAAATGATTTTTAGACATAATGACATAGCCATGGGTTTAAATAGTAATTTTATACAATATTTAATTTTTTTATCAAATATATGTTTTGCATATATACTATTTTACCCTCAGAGTTTATAAAACCATGTCTTCTTTTTAATTATGGAATGTCTTAATGATATAAATTAACGCCGAGCTCATCTAATTACATCTCTAAACCAATTATTTCATTCGTTGCCTCATTTGTTTTCTAACTCTATTCCTCCATCAACAAATTCTCAATCTCTTCTTCTCTGGTTATAATTCTCCATCAACAAATTTTCACTTTCTTCTTCTCCAATTATAGTTCCCCATCAACAAATTTTCTGTTAATCCAATTTACTTAAAAATAAAAAAATTTATTTACATCATTTTTATCACATACAGATTACAAACACATTTGATCAATTCCCTTTTGTAGTGTTTCTTTCCCTCTTAAAATTATCTAAGTATATTACAACACATGTATCTGATCCATTATATGTGTATCTTCGAGAGTAGATTTTAATAAATATTTTTTTTGCTCGGACATTTAATTTCTCTATTCTTAATTTTGGAATGTTACAATCGAACCTCGATCAAAAAAATAATCACAACAAAAAAATCGTCCATTAGTGAGGGTTATTTCCGTCACTAATCAGTGAAATTTCTTCACTTAACAAATTAGTGACAGATCAAGATTAGGTAGATCCATTGTTAACGTCACTAAAGTTACTACGACGAAAACCATAGGCGACTGCTTCGCGTTAGTGACGGAGTAATCTGACACTATTAGTGACTGACACTATTCAGTCACTAATTCCGTCACTAGTTGAGCTATTGGACGCCGTCACTAATTCTGTCACTATTTTGCGCTTTTTTTTTGTAGTGACCTACATGTTTTTAACTCGTCTATTTAATACTTTAAGTTATATGATTCATATTTTATTTTTTCTCTTTATAAAAATATTAGAGTTCTTAGTTCCACTATATTATAAAATAGATTAAAATTTGATATATGATGTGTTAATACTAATTGAGTTAACAGTCTTAATTTTAATGATTTATAATTTTGATTTTAATTATTTAATTTCCAAATTTCAATTTGATATGTGATATATTAAACCTAAGTGAGGTTACGATTTTGATTTTAAGAATGTTACAACTTTTATTATTTCTGCAAATTTTAATTTATTTAAATTCTTAATATTTTATAATGTTACTATGGACCTTGATAAAAAAGAATCACATAATTTTAAAGATATATAGTTTATATTTTTTTCATTTCTTTATAAAATAGAGTTCTTAGCTCAATCCAGTATAAAATGTTCTATAAATTCTTATTTTTGAAATGTTACGAGAACTCTATCAAATAAATTATCACATATTCTTAACTCGTTTATTTAATATTTTAACGTTGTGTAGTCAATATTTTTTTATGAAATATAGTACTACTATTAGTGTTTTAGCCTAATTCATCATGCAATTAGATATATTAATAATAATTTGGTTCACAATTTTAATTATAGGAGTTTCATAATTTTTATTTGTATTTCACTTTTTAAAATTTTAATTCTTTAAATTCTTAAAATTTTAAGCAAGGAGAAAGCTTGTCAAAAATTGTAAAATATATACCTTATCCGTGGGTCAAGCAAGAGAAGCTGCCGTGGAATGGCATTCCCGTGAAGGAAATCTACGGCCCATCGTCAGATCCGTGGAAGATTGTTTCGACAATGTGGAGTCGCGTTGGCACTCGAGGATGGAGGAGAAGGGCGATGTCAAGTACACCATCTACGCCTTCACATTCCTCTCGAGGGTCTCAAACTCGAAGAGGGTTTCCCGAAGGGCGGGGAACGGGACTTGGGGCGGCCAAACGGGCCCCAAGATGATCCAAGACTCCTAGAACGGCCATATTATCGGCCAATCCAAGATGCTCGCCTTCCAGCACCCGGGCTTGGAGGCCGATTTCGGGCACTGGACGATGCACGAGTATTCCCTCAGCAATGAACTAATTTTGTCAATTTTTTCAATTTCCCAAAGTTTAGATATATCAATCAATTTTTATTGTATTTTTGTTGTGCAAATTTACCCTATCTATTCACCGTAATTTATTTTTACGAAAATATGCCCAACTCCCATTTCATAAAAAGAAAAAGCTTTTCTTTTCTTAATAAATAATACTCCATTCAATTTTCTTAAATTAAAATAAATAATTTCATTTTTCTACATATTATTATTATTGTTAGTTTTTCTTTCTGATTTTTATCATAAAAGAAATAGCACGATTCAACTATAGTTAGACGTAATGAACATTGTACGAGAAAATTTATTTGTTTAACATAATGTCATGATTAGCGGAACCCTATAATTGTAGAAACCTCATACGATTTGTATCAAGATAGAGGAAGAATTGGAGATATAAAGAAAAAAAGTAGATTTTATTGATTAATTTCTTGATATCTCCGATGTTTCCATTTCATTTATAGAGTAAATGCTCAATTTGGTCCGTAACATATTGCAATTTATTGATTTTGGTCCAAAATATTATCTTTTGAATTATTCAGTCCCTCACAAATAAAAACGGGTCACATTTGGTCCGATTTGACGGAACGTTAAAAGTTAACGGTCAACGACGATCTTAATTCGATTTTGACCGCATCTCCGCCGTCTGGCTCGCCGGCACCGAGCTCCTCCGCACCAGCATCCCCGAGCCACCCCTCACGGAATCTCCTGGACCTTCCGCAAAGACAACAGCCGCTACTCTCCCTCCTCACCTTCACAACAATCAATTCCAGATCATTCTATAGCTATTGCATAACACAAATTAACCAACAATTCATAACTAAAATGGTGAAGTCAACAAATTTTCAATAAACCCTAATTGGTGATTGGTGAACAGAAAGTATTTGTGGGAAATGATTGTTTACCGGCGTATTCACAGATAAATCTTCCGGCGGTGATCAGCTACGCCGCATAGAGGCCCCAGCCCTTTTTCTCGTGTTTTACAATCTTCAACCTCAAATTCACCCCGCATTGAGTCGCCCTGTTGCCGCACAGAGAGTCACACTTGCAACTCGGTCTGCATTCTAGATTCAAGCAGGGGCAAAAATCATCGCCGCCGCAGCCTTTTGTGCAGTCGCAACTGGTGGCGCTGTCGACGCGGAATAGAAAATGAGAGGGGGGATCGGGTGGGGCATCGTGGTCGGAGCCCCATGGCTGGCGGAAGTGGGTGGTAGTGCGGAGGGTCTGAGATGGAGTGTAGAGAAAGTAGGAGTAGGTGTGGGGGTCGTCGGGGATGGGGTTGTGGAAAGGGATGGGAAGCTTCTCAAAACCTCTGGAAGCGTCGGAGGTTCTGCGGGAAGTTACGTTAGTGGAGAGGTGGTGCAAGGTTTTGCAGGTTGAGGAGATGGAGACTAGCTCGGTGGGATTGAGGTAAGGAATGACGATGGGGGCGCATTAGAAGAATGGTTCGCTGGTTTGATGGTAGTTGATTTTCCGGCAATGTGATTCCTCCATTGTAGAATTGGGCAGAGGTCCAACCGTCCGAATTCGTAGAATTGGGAGGAGGCCTAGAATTCGGTGCCGGCGAGCCAGACGGCGGAGATGCGGTCAAAATCGAATTAAGATTCGTTGACCGTTAACTTTTAACGGTTCCGTCAAATTCGGACCAAATGTGACCCGTTTTTATTTGTAAGGGACCAAATAATTCAAAAGATAATGTTTTGGACCAAAATCAATAAATCGCAATATGTTAAGGACCAAATTGGACCTTTAGTCTCATTTATATAGATATATGTTGACTACAAAGTAACCACGTCACAACACTTGCCGGAGCGATCACTACGCAAGGCCGCCGCCGCTGCCGCCACCGTCTTCTTATTCTTGAGGGTCAACTCCACTTCACATACACCGTTAACCCATTGGCAATCTTCTGCAGCCCATTGTCCAACAGCGGCCCATGAGCCACCACCACCACCGCCTCCGGATGGATGGTCTTCTTCTTAATATAATCTCTATGGTTAAGATGTAATCGGGTTTACAGATATTAAGTTTAAATAGATTTATGTAGACCACATGGTTTCTTTCTTTCTTTACAATTATATATTCTATATAAAGAATGGCTAACAAGTATTTCAAATAATACTCACACTTTAGCAATTCCTATATAGTAAAAGATAGAGACCATTTAAATTCTGATGAATTTATAGCATGACTATATTTACTTGTACTGTATTAATTTACTTACTTGTTGATGACTCGCTTAATATTATTCGAGTTTCTACTTTTTTTTCTTTTTTTAAATTATTACAATTATGTAACACTCCGAGTTTTCGTACACTAGTTTTGGAGTATAAAAAGATTTTTGGACAAAGAAACGATTGGAATTAAAGTGCAAGTAATTACAAATTTAAGAACTACAATTGTTGAAAATTGTTGATAGAAGAGAATGCCAAGAATTTCATAAAAAGTGGATTATGTACATAAATGTACTACACGCATATTTACAAGAGTGCTTACTTAAAGTGGAGCCCCTCAATTACAAGATTAAGGAATAAAGCTACTATGCTAGAGATCTTAATAAGACATAGCCTACACAAGACACAAAATAGCAGCTAGACTAAAAGGTCTTCCAAGACAAGGTTCCTCCCCTTCTCTATCACTTTCTCGATTCTACCTCCACAAAATCTCCAACTTGACCGCCAAATTACACCAAGGAATCCATGCACATTAGTACCAAAAGGGGTTCGAAATTATCAACAAAAGAGCAAAGATTCTAGGCTTTCTCAAATGAAGTGTGCAAAGCATCACATCACTACCAAGTCCAAGGAATGGACAAAGATCAAGATATTCCCCAAATCTTCCAAAGAGGGGAGTGGAAACAACAAGCAGAAGGAGCTGAGCTCATCGCCCAAACCCAAATTAGAGTAAGAAAATCCTCATCAACAAGGTTGGTATACAGTCAAGAAATTCACCAAAATAGGCATAGATGGCCTACTTACAAGCTCAAAAGAGAGCTAAGCCTGTAGCCCAAAATAGCATGTCACCTTCTCAAGATTTCAGACACAAAATGCCAAAAGTGAAGGCCTATATAAGCAGCCTGCCGTCGCCTCCATGCTCCCCACTTTTCAAAACTAAAATTTTACATATCAAGGAGGGGGAGGAAGAGGAACAAGGAGCGGCGGCAGTGGCAGCGCGAGAGTGCAGCCCGGTAAACCGAAGGAATCACCAAAGCAAGGTAAAAACACTAGCACACCCTCTATTTTTGTTTCAAGACATCATGCTAGGCTGAAGAAGATAGAATCATGACTTTAGGAACCTCACAACAGTAGCAAGCTTTAATAATTAAAGGATCAACACATTAGTCCCAAATACCAAGCTCAGTGAGTGAACACTTAAAATTCAGACTCGAATTAGATAAGTAAAGAGGGGGCGATAGAACTTAGCTTCGGGGTCGAGAAGTGGGACCAAACGGGGCTGCTAAGCTGAGACGCTAAGGGGCCTCGGCACCAGAACAGCGAGGCGGCTGACCCGGAAGACGGCAAGGGCAGTGGCTGCCCGTGCGAGACAAAGGACAGCGACGGCGAGAAATCGTGTGAGGGAACTCACTGCCGTGAATTCGGCGGAGCTGGGTTGTCGGAGTCGCCGGAAGAGATGACCGGTGGAATTGGAGATTGACGGCAATTTCTCCGGAGTGAGAGGAAACCGCCGCAGCTCTTCGCTCCAAATTGAAAGTGAGGAATGGAATCATAAGAGAGAGATAGAGGACTTAGCTTGAGCGTGGACTGCCGGCTTTGATCAAGCGACGACGGAGCTCTGAAGGCCTGGCTGGAGCGACGGCGCTGCTGGAGCAGCAGCGCGAAACGGCGGCGGCGGAATTATTTTTGGGCTGCATTCATTTGGGCCACTTGATAAAAGAAAAAGAAGATGAATGAGGATGAGTCACTGGTTTGGAATAACTGATAGATGGGAGTATGTTGGGCTGCTTCCGTCTAATTTGTTGGGCTGGAATAATTGATCCTTGGGCCAAAATAATCAAAGAGGGAGAAGAACAGTTGGGTCAGACGGAATTATTTTACGAAGGAGCTTGGGCTGAAATTAATTTGGTTTTATGCTGGAATTCTAATTAAGTTCTTGGG
>NW_024599110.1:0-19168 GCF_004379255.2 Salvia splendens | reverse complement strand
AATAGAAGTGCAAAGCTGTTGAATAGGTTAATCATGGTTTTTTGGGTTTTGATATCTTACTCCAAAAGCCTTAAGCTGTTGATCAACAAAAACAAAATTGCAATTCTATCTAGCTAATTGACAATGAAAATTCTTAATATCAGTAGTGTCCTTGTTTGATTCCTGTCTTTCTGGTAATTTAGCATAATCGCATACTTGATTATTCATGTCATGTGCACACGTTAAGAAGCCAACTGATTTAAGCTGAGGAAAATTAGTTGCTTCTTCAACTTGTAATCTTCCGCATATATTAACTCGATAGTTTTCTTGTTTGCGGTAGCACAACACACAACACACACACACACAATTTGAGAGTTAGTTAGAGGCGTTTCTTTTTGATCTATAGAGTGTTTCGAACAATTAAAATATCAGGAACGGGTGACCAAGTACTTGATAATTACTTTAGGCCATTTAAGGTTTTTCCGATTTTTGCAAAGGGTGAGTGCTCTTTTGTTATTCTTGTTATGGACGAATGTAAGTTGAAGGTTTATGAGTCGAGCGGTGAAGGAAGTGAGGTTATTTGGAATAATGTGAATAATGTGGACCTATATATATTAATTTTGGAAGTGCAATTTTGGGTGGACTTATGATATTCCTTTTTGGAGGAACAATAATTGTGTGGTTCTAAGGTGATGGGCTACGGGTGATGAAATCATTGAGTAGAAAATCATTGAGTATGAAGGAAGCTTGATTTCACCTTAGAAGTAGGATTAGTGATTTCTCCTTACATATTTTGTAATAGCATTTGGAATTTCAGATATTTTTTAGAACACTAATCCTATTTTTTTTTCTTTCTAATATGAATTTTTGTTTTCATCTACCACAAAAAGTGATCCAGTTAGCATGAGGATCTTTCCACATAACATGACATATAGTGAAATAGAAGTGCAAAGCTGTTGAATAGGTTAATCATGGTTTTTTGGGTTTTGATAATCTTACTCCAAAAGCCTTAAGCTGTTTGATCAACAAAACAAAATTGCAATTCTATCTAGCTAATTGACAATGAAAATTCTTAATATCAGTAGTGTCCTTGTTTGATTCCTGTCTTTCTGGTATTAGCATAATCGCATACTTGATTATTCATGTCATGTGCACACGTTAAGAAGCCAACTGATTTAAGCTGAGGAAATTAGTTGCTTCTTCAACTTGTAATCTTCCGCATATATTAACTCGATAGTTTTCTTGTTTGCGGTAGCACAACACACAACACACACACACACAATTTGAGAGTTAGTTAGAGGCGTTTCGATCTTATAGAGTGTTTCGAACAATTAAAATATCAGGAACGGGTGACCAAGTACTTGATAATTACTTTAGGCCATTTAAGGTTTTTCCGATTTTTGCAAAGGGTGAGTGCTCTTTTGTTATTCTTGTTATGGACGAATGTAAGTTGAAGGTTTATGAGTCGAGCGGTGAAGGAAGTGAGGTTATTTGGAATAATGTGAATAATGTGGACCTATATATATTAATTTTGGAAGTGCAATTTTGGGTGGACTTATGATATTCCTTTTTGGAGGAACAATAATTGTGTGGTTCTCAAAGGTGATGGGCTACGGGTGATGAAATCATTGAGTAGAAAATCATTGAGTATGAAGGAAGCTTGATTTCACCTTAGAAGTAGGATTAGTGATTTCTCCTTACATATTTTGTAATAGCATTTGGAATTTCAGATATTTTTTAGAACACTAATCCTATTTTTTTTCTTTCTAATATGAATTTTTGTTTTCATCTACCACAAAAAGTGATCCAGTTAGCATGAGGATCTTTCCACATAACATGACATATAGTGAAATAGAAGTGCAAAGCTGTTGAATAGGTTAATCATGGTTTTTTGGGTTTTGATAATCTTACTCCAAAAGCCTTAAGCTGTTTGATCAACAAAACAAAATTGCAATTCTATCTAGCTAATTGACAATGAAAATTCTTAATATCAGTAGTGTCCTTGTTTGATTCCTGTCTTTCTGGTATTAGCATAATCGCATACTTGATTATTCATGTCATGTGCACACGTTAAGAAGCCAACTGATTTAAGCTGAGGAAATTAGTTGCTTCTTCAACTTGTAATCTTCCGCATATATTAACTCGATAGTTTTCTTGTTTGCGGTAGCACAACACACAACACACACACACACAATTTGAGAGTTAGTTAGAGGCGTTTCGATCTTATAGAGTGTTTCGAACAATTAAAATATCAGGAACGGGTGACCAAGTACTTGATAATTACTTTAGGCCATTTAAGGTTTTTCCGATTTTTGCAAAGGGTGAGTGCTCTTTTGTTATTCTTGTTATGGACGAATGTAAGTTGAAGGTTTATGAGTCGAGCGGTGAAGGAAGTGAGGTTATTTGGAATAATGTGAATAATGTGGACCTATATATATTAATTTTGGAAGTGCAATTTTGGGTGGACTTATGATATTCCTTTTTGGAGGAACAATAATTGTGTGGTTCTCAAAGGTGATGGGCTACGGGTGATGAAATCATTGAGTAGAAAATCATTGAGTATGAAGGAAGCTTGATTTCACCTTAGAAGTAGGATTAGTGATTTCTCCTTACATATTTTGTAATAGCATTTGGAATTTCAGATATTTTTTAGAACACTAATCCTATTTTTTTTCTTTCTAATATGAATTTTTGTTTTCATCTACCACAAAAAGTGATCCAGTTAGCATGAGGATCTTTCCACATAACATGACATATAGTGAAATAGAAGTGCAAAGCTGTTGAATAGGTTAATCATGGTTTTTTGGGTTTTGATAATCTTACTCCAAAAGCCTTAAGCTGTTTGATCAACAAAAACAAATTGCAATTCTATCTAGCTAATTGACAATGAAAATTCTTAATATCAGTAGTGTCCTTGTTTGATTCCTGTCTTTCTGGTAATTATAGCATAATCGCATACTTGATTATTCATGTCATGTGCACACGTTAAGAAGCCAACTGATTTAAGCTGAGGAAATTAGTTGCTTCTTCAACTTGTAATCTTCCGCATATATTAACTCGATAGTTTTCTTGTTTGCGGTAGCACAACACACAAACACACACACACACAATTTGAGAGTTAGTTAGAGGCGTTTCGATCTTATAGAGTGTTTCGAACAATTAAAATATCAGGAACGGGTGACCAAGTACTTGATAATTACTTTAGGCCATTTAAGGTTTTTCCGATTTTTGCAAAGGGTGAGTGCTCTTTTGTTATTCTTGTTATGGACGAATGTAAGTTGAAGGTTTATGAGTCGAGCGGTGAAGGAAGTGAGGTTATTTGGAATAATGTGAATAATGTGGACCTATATATATTAATTTTGGAAGTGCAATTTTGGGTGGACTTATGATATTCCTTTTTGGAGGAACAATAATTGTGTGGTTCTCAAAGGTGATGGGCTACGGGTGATGAAATCATTGAGTAGAAAATCATTGAGTATGAAGGAAGCTTGATTTCACCTTAGAAGTAGGATTAGTGATTTCTCCTTACATATTTTGTAATAGCATTTGGAATTTCAGATATTTTTTAGAACACTAATCCTATTTTTTTTCTTTCTAATATGAATTTTTGTTTTCATCTACCACAAAAAGTGATCCAGTTAGCATGAGGATCTTTCCACATAACATGACATATAGTGAAATAGAAGTGCAAAGCTGTTGAATAGGTTAATCATGGTTTTTTGGGTTTTGATAATCTTACTCCAAAAGCCTTAAGCTGTTTGATCAACAAAACAAAATTGCAATTCTATCTAGCTAATTGACAATGAAAATTCTTAATATCAGTAGTGTCCTTGTTTGATTCCTGTCTTTCTGGTATTAGCATAATCGCATACTTGATTATTCATGTCATGTGCACACGTTAAGAAGCCAACTGATTTAAGCTGAGGAAATTAGTTGCTTCTTCAACTTGTAATCTTCCGCATATATTAACTCGATAGTTTTCTTGTTTGCGGTAGCACAACACACAACACACACCACACACAATTTGAGAGTTAGTTAGAGGCGTTTCGATCTTATAGAGTGTTTCGAACAATTAAAATATCAGGAACGGGTGACCAAGTACTTGATAATTACTTTAGGCCATTTAAGGTTTTTCCGATTTTTGCAAAGGGTGAGTGCTCTTTTGTTATTCTTGTTATGGACGAATGTAAGTTGAAGGTTTATGAGTCGAGCGGTGAAGGAAGTGAGGTTATTTGGAATAATGTGAATAATGTGGACCTATATATATTAATTTTGGAAGTGCAATTTTGGGTGGACTTATGATATTCCTTTTTGGAGGAACAATAATTGTGTGGTTCTCAAAGGTGATGGGCTACGGGTGATGAAATCATTGAGTAGAAAATCATTGAGTATGAAGGAAGCTTGATTTCACCTTAGAAGTAGGATTAGTGATTTCTCCTTACATATTTTGTAATAGCATTTGGAATTTCAGATATTTTTTAGAACACTAATCCTATTTTTTTTCTTTCTAATATGAATTTTTGTTTTCATCTACCACAAAAAGTGATCCAGTTAGCATGAGGATCTTTCCACATAACATGACATATAGTGAAATAGAAGTGCAAAGCTGTTGAATAGGTTAATCATGGTTTTTTGGGTTTTGATAATCTTACTCCAAAAGCCTTAAGCTGTTTGATCAAACAAAACAAAATTGCAATTCTATCTAGCTAATTGACAATGAAAATTCTTAATATCAGTAGTGTCCTTGTTTGATTCCTGTCTTTCTGGTATTAGCATAATCGCATACTTGATTATTCATGTCATGTGCACACGTTAAGAAGCCAACTGATTTAAGCTGAGGAAATTAGTTGCTTCTTCAACTTGTAATCTTCCGCATATATTAACTCGATAGTTTTCTTGTTTGCGGTAGCACAACACACAACACACACACACACAATTTGAGAGTTAGTTAGAGGCGTTTCGATCTTATAGAGTGTTTCGAACAATTAAAATATCAGGAACGGGTGACCAAGTACTTGATAATTACTTTAGGCCATTTAAGGTTTTTCCGATTTTTGCAAAGGGTGAGTGCTCTTTTGTTATTCTTGTTATGGACGAATGTAAGTTGAAGGTTTATGAGTCGAGCGGTGAAGGAAGTGAGGTTATTTGGAATAATGTGAATAATGTGGACCTATATATATTAATTTTGGAAGTGCAATTTTGGGTGGACTTATGATATTCCTTTTTGGAGGAACAATAATTGTGTGGTTCTCAAAGGTGATGGGCTACGGGTGATGAAATCATTGAGTAGAAAATCATTGAGTATGAAGGAAGCTTGATTTCACCTTAGAAGTAGGATTAGTGATTTCTCCTTACATATTTTGTAATAGCATTTGGAATTTCAGATATTTTTTAGAACACTAATCCTATTTTTTTTCTTTCTAATATGAATTTTTGTTTTCATCTACCACAAAAAGTGATCCAGTTAGCATGAGGATCTTTCCACATAACATGACATATAGTGAAATAGAAGTGCAAAGCTGTTGAATAGGTTAATCATGGTTTTTTGGGTTTTGATAATCTTACTCCAAAAGCCTTAAGCTGTTTGATCAACAAAACAAAATTGCAATTCTATCTAGCTAATTGACAATGAAAATTCTTAATATCAGTAGTGTCCTTGTTTGATTCCTGTCTTTCTGGTATTAGCATAATCGCATACTTGATTATTCATGTCATGTGCACACGTTAAGAAGCCAACTGATTTAAGCTGAGGAAATTAGTTGCTTCTTCAACTTGTAATCTTCCGCATATATTAACTCGATAGTTTTCTTGTTTGCGGTAGCACAACACACAACACACACACCACACAATTTGAGAGTTAGTTAGAGGCGTTTCGATCTTATAGAGTGTTTCGAACAATTAAAATATCAGGAACGGGTGACCAAGTACTTGATAATTACTTTAGGCCATTTAAGGTTTTTCCGATTTTTGCAAAGGGTGAGTGCTCTTTTGTTATTCTTGTTATGGACGAATGTAAGTTGAAGGTTTATGAGTCGAGCGGTGAAGGAAGTGAGGTTATTTGGAATAATGTGAATAATGTGGACCTATATATATTAATTTTGGAAGTGCAATTTTGGGTGGACTTATGATATTCCTTTTTGGAGGAACAATAATTGTGTGGTTCTCAAAGGTGATGGGCTACGGGTGATGAAATCATTGAGTAGAAAATCATTGAGTATGAAGGAAGCTTGATTTCACCTTAGAAGTAGGATTAGTGATTTCTCCTTACATATTTTGTAATAGCATTTGGAATTTCAGATATTTTTTAGAACACTAATCCTATTTTTTTTCTTTCTAATATGAATTTTTGTTTTCATCTACCACAAAAAGTGATCCAGTTAGCATGAGGATCTTTCCACATAACATGACATATAGTGAAATAGAAGTGCAAAGCTGTTGAATAGGTTAATCATGGTTTTTTGGGTTTTGATAATCTTACTCCAAAAGCCTTAAGCTGTTTGATCAACAAAACAAAATTGCAATTCTATCTAGCTAATTGACAATGAAAATTCTTAATATCAGTAGTGTCCTTGTTTGATTCCTGTCTTTCTGGTATTAGCATAATCGCATACTTGATTATTCATGTCATGTGCACACGTTAAGAAGCCAACTGATTTAAGCTGAGGAAATTAGTTGCTTCTTCAACTTGTAATCTTCCGCATATATTAACTCGATAGTTTTCTTGTTTGCGGTAGCACAACACACAACACACACACACACAATTTGAGAGTTAGTTAGAGGCGTTTCGATCTTATAGAGTGTTTCGAACAATTAAAATATCAGGAACGGGTGACCAAGTACTTGATAATTACTTTAGGCCATTTAAGGTTTTTCCGATTTTTGCAAAGGGTGAGTGCTCTTTTGTTATTCTTGTTATGGACGAATGTAAGTTGAAGGTTTATGAGTCGAGCGGTGAAGGAAGTGAGGTTATTTGGAATAATGTGAATAATGTGGACCTATATATATTAATTTTGGAAGTGCAATTTTGGGTGGACTTATGATATTCCTTTTGGAGGAACAATAATTGTGTGGTTCTCAAAGGTGATGGGCTACGGGTGATGAAATCATTGAGTAGAAAATCATTGAGTATGAAGGAAGCTTGATTTCACCTTAGAAGTAGGATTAGTGATTTCTCCTTACATATTTTGTAATAGCATTTGGAATTTCAGATATTTTTTAGAACACTAATCCTATTTTTTTCTTTCTAATATGAATTTTTGTTTTCATCTAGCACAAAAAGTGATCCAGTTAGCATGAGGATCTTTCCACATAACATGACATATAGTGAAATAGAAGTGCAAAGCTGTTGAATAGGTTAATCATGGTTTTTTGGGTTTTGATAATCTTACTCCAAAAGCCTTAAGCTGTTTGATCAACAAAACAAAATTGCAATTCTATCTAGCTAATTGACAATGAAAATTCTTAATATCAGTAGTGTCCTTGTTTGATTCCTGTCTTTCTGGTATTAGCATAATCGCATACTTGATTATTCATGTCATGTGCACACGTTAAGAAGCCAACTGATTTAAGCTGAGGAAATTAGTTGCTTCTTCAACTTGTAATCTTCCGCATATATTAACTCGATAGTTTTCTTGTTTGCGGTAGCACAACACACAACACACACACACACAATTTGAGAGTTAGTTAGAGGCGTTTCGATCTTATAGAGTGTTTCGAACAATTAAAATATCAGGAACGGGTGACCAAGTACTTGATAATTACTTTAGGCCATTTAAGGTTTTTCCGATTTTTGCAAAGGGTGAGTGCTCTTTTGTTATTCTTGTTATGGACGAATGTAAGTTGAAGGTTTATGAGTCGAGCGGTGAAGGAAGTGAGGTTATTTGGAATAATGTGAATAATGTGGACCTATATATATTAATTTTGGAAGTGCAATTTTGGGTGGACTTATGATATTCCTTTTTGGAGGAACAATAATTGTGTGGTTCTCAAAGGTGATGGGCTACGGGTGATGAAATCATTGAGTAGAAAATCATTGAGTATGAAGGAAGCTTGATTTCACCTTAGAAGTAGGATTAGTGATTTCTCCTTACATATTTTGTAATAGCATTTGGAATTTCAGATATTTTTTAGAACACTAATCCTATTTTTTTTCTTTCTAATATGAATTTTTGTTTTCATCTACCACAAAAAGTGATCCAGTTAGCATGAGGATCTTTCCACATAACATGACATATAGTGAAATAGAAGTGCAAAGCTGTTGAATAGGTTAATCATGGTTTTTTGGGTTTTGATAATCTTACTCCAAAAGCCTTAAGCTGTTTGATCAACAAAACAAAATTGCAATTCTATCTAGCTAATTGACAATGAAAATTCTTAATATCAGTAGTGTCCTTGTTTGATTCCTGTCTTTCTGGTATTAGCATAATCGCATACTTGATTATTCATGTCATGTGCACACGTTAAGAAGCCAACTGATTTAAGCTGAGGAAATTAGTTGCTTCTTCAACTTGTAATCTTCCGCATATATTAACTCGATAGTTTTCTTGTTTGCGGTAGCACAACACACAACACACACACACACAATTTGAGAGTTAGTTAGAGGCGTTTCGATCTTATAGAGTGTTTCGAACAATTAAAATATCAGGAACGGGTGAGTGCTCTTTTGTTATTCTTGTTATGGACGAATGTAAGTTGAAGGTTTATGAGTCGAGCGGTGAAGGAAGTGAGGTTATTTGGAATAATGTGAATAATGTGGACCTATATATATTAATTTTGGAAGTGCAATTTTGGGTGGACTTATGATATTCCTTTTTGGAGGAACAATAATTGTGTGGTTCTCAAAGGTGATGGGCTACGGGTGATGAAATCATTGAGTATGAAGGAAGCTTGATTTCACCTTAGAAGTAGGATTAGTGATTTCTCCTTACATATTTTGTAATAGCATTTGGAATTTCAGATATTTTTTAGAACACTAATCCTATTTTTTTTCTTTCTAATATGAATTTTTGTTTTCATCTACCACAAAAAGTGATCCAGTTAGCATGAGGATCTTTCCACATAACATGACATATAGTGAAATAGAAGTGCAAAGCTGTTGAATAGGTTAATCATGGTTTTTTGGGTTTTGATAATCTTACTCCAAAAGCCTTAAGCTGTTTGATCAACAAAACAAAATTGCAATTCTATCTAGCTAATTGACAATGAAAATTCTTAATATCAGTAGTGTCCTTGTTTGATTCCTGTCTTTCTGGTATTAGCATAATCGCATACTTGATTATTCATGTCATGTGCACACGTTAAGAAGCCAACTGATTTAAGCTGAGGAAATTAGTTGCTTCTTCAACTTGTAATCTTCCGCATATATTAACTCGATAGTTTTCTTGTTTGCGGTAGCACAACACACAACACACACACACACAATTTGAGAGTTAGTTAGAGGCGTTTCGATCTTATAGAGTGTTTCGAACAATTAAAATATCAGGAACGGGTGACCAAGTACTTGATAATTACTTTAGGCCATTTAAGGTTTTTCCGATTTTTGCAAAGGGTGAGTGCTCTTTTGTTATTCTTGTTATGGACGAATGTAAGTTGAAGGTTTATGAGTCGAGCGGTGAAGGAAGTGAGGTTATTTGGAATAATGTGAATAATGTGGACCTATATATATTAATTTTGGAAGTGCAATTTTGGGTGGACTTATGATATTCCTTTTTGGAGGAACAATAATTGTGTGGTTCTCAAAGGTGATGGGCTACGGGTGATGAAATCATTGAGTAGAAAATCATTGAGTATGAAGGAAGCTTGATTTCACCTTAGAAGTAGGATTAGTGATTTCTCCTTACATATTTTGTAATAGCATTTGGAATTTCAGATATTTTTTAGAACACTAATCCTATTTTTTTTCTTTCTAATATGAATTTTTGTTTTCATCTAGCACAAAAAGTGATCCAGTTAGCATGAGGATCTTTCCACATAACATGACATATAGTGAAATAGAAGTGCAAAGCTGTTGAATAGGTTAATCGTGGTTTTTTGGGTTTTGATAATCTTACTCCAAAAGCCTTAAGCTGTTTCATCAACAAAACAAAATTGCAATTCTATCTAGCTAATTGACAATGAAAATTCTTAATATCAGTAGTGTCCTTGTTTGATTCCTGTCTTTCTGGTATTAGCATAATCGCATACTTGATTATTCATGTCATGTGCACACGTTAAGAAGCCAACTGATTTAAGCTGAGGAAATTAGTTGCTTCTTCAACTTGTAATCTTCCGCATATATTAACTCGATAGTTTTCTTGTTTGCGGTAGCACAACACACAACACACACACACACAATTTGAGAGTTAGTTAGAGGCGTTTCGATCTTATAGAGTGTTTCGAACAATTAAAATATCAGGAACGGGTGACCAAGTACTTGATAATTACTTTAGGCCATTTAAGGTTTTTCCGATTTTTGCAAAGGGTGAGTGCTCTTTTGTTATTCTTGTTATGGACGAATGTAAGTTGAAGGTTTATGAGTCGAGCGGTGAAGGAAGTGAGGTTATTTGGAATAATGTGAATAATGTGGACCTATATATATTAATTTTGGAAGTGCAATTTTGGGTGGACTTATGATATTCCTTTTTGGAGGAACAATAATTGTGTGGTTCTCAAAGGTGATGGGCTACGGGTGATGAAATCATTGAGTAGAAAATCATTGAGTATGAAGGAAGCTTGATTCCACCTTAGAAGTAGGATTAGTGATTTCTCCTTACATATTTTGTAATAGCATTTGGAATTTCAGATATTTTTTAGAACACTAATCCTATTTTTTTTCTTTCTAATATGAATTTTTGTTTTCATCTACCACAAAAAGTGATCCAGTTAGCATGAGGATCTTTCCACATAACATGACATATAGTGAAATAGAAGTGCAAAGCTGTTGAATAGGTTAATCATGGTTTTTTGGGTTTTGATAATCTTACTCCAAAAGCCTTAAGCTGTTTGATCAACAAAACAAAATTGCAATTCTATCTAGCTAATTGACAATGAAAATTCTTAATATCAGTAGTGTCCTTGTTTGATTCCTGTCTTTCTGGTATTAGCATAATCGCATACTTGATTATTCATGTCATGTGCACACGTTAAGAAGCCAACTGATTTAAGCTGAGGAAATTAGTTGCTTCTTCAACTTGTAATCTTCCGCATATATTAACTCGATAGTTTTCTTGTTTGCGGTAGCACAACACACAACACACACACACACAATTTGAGAGTTAGTTAGAGGCGTTTCGATCTTATAGAGTGTGAGGACATTTTCTTTGAGAGCTAGATCAATAAATTCCGGTTATCTTCTCCATGGACGTAGGAATCCATCGCGGAACCACATAATTTCATAGTGTGCTTTACATTTCTTGTTTGACTGAGATTTGTAGAGAGAAGGTCGTGAAGCTTTGTGACAATCCATTGAATTGCAGAATGCCAAATTTTGAATCTCATACGGACTAGTTTGGTCATTTAGAGCATCCACAATGGCAGTGAGCGACCGGCTAGCCGATCCCTGGCGCTCGCCGAATCATTGCAGCAGGCGAGCGCCAAATCGGCGAGAAAAACGGTGAGCGCACGCCAATTCCCGAGCGATGGCCGATGCGTTGGCCGATCGACTGGCCGCCATTGCAGGCTCCTGATCGGCGAGCGATCAGCCAGCGGATTTTTTTTTCATTTATTTAATTTTCGAAAACACTATATATACGCGATTTACACGTCATTTTCATTTGCACGACTTGTTTTAACGAGTATTCTCTCTATCTTAATTTATGTACAAGAGCAACAACGCGAAATGGAGCACAACAACGAGCCTACTCCACGGACGGGCGGGTCTCAAACTCCCACGGTACCCGTGGAGGTGGATGGGGTCCGATGGCCGGTACTACAACATGTACCCTTGCAGCAGATGATGCCTGGGATGGCATCCGGGGTGGTATGCCGGGATGGCAGGGGATGCCGGGGGGCCGGCAATGCCGGCGGGCAGGGGGTACCGGGATGCAACCCGGGATGCAGATGATGCCGGGGTACTGGGGATGCAGGGGATGCCGGGGCAACGTCTATCGCCCCAGTTTTGATTTTGTGACTGCTTCTTCGCACACATCGACCCCATCGGAGACGCAGTTCACTGGGTGTGATACTTTCTCCTTAGAGGAGTTGAGGATGATCTCGGGATGCGGACACCCCCGTTCAAACGGGGGGAACGGAGGAAGTGGACGGACGCGGAGAACGTCGCGTTGTCAAAGGCGTGGGTGAGTGTTTGCGATGATCCCCTCGCCTCGAACAATCAGAGGATCGTTAACTTGTGGGCTAAAATAGCAGTAGCCTACAAGGCATTTTGCCCGGGAGGCCATGCAGCGGGAGGAGTGCCAGAATGGGTGGGTCCGAATCAGGGCTGGGTCTCTCGATTTTCGGGCTTGTACACCAACGCCCTCCGCATACAGACCAGTGGCCAAACTGAGGACGACTGCAGGAGGATAGCGGAGAAAGCCTTCCCCGTGCCCGGGCTTTATAAGGAGTTCACCTACTGGAACTGCTATGAGGTGCTGATGGACTCCGAGAAGTTTCGGGCAGGTGTCGATGCTGGTTGGCCGAAGAAGCAGCGACTGAACTATACCGGTGATTACAGCGGCGGTTCCCACGACCTCCCCGAGGATGTACAGGAGTTCTCGTCCCCTCCCGCATTTGCTCGCCGCACTCGCCTGGTTGGTCAAAGGCGGGCACAACGGGCTCGCTAGGCCTCCAAGGAGGTCCAGTCGGCATCCCCCCTGTTGGCGGGTCGACAGTCGAGCTCCTCTTCTTCGCGCGTCAACAAACGCGAGTTCAGATGTACAAGATCTTAGCTGAATGGAGGGCGGCAACTGACGGAGAGGAGTGAGGCGGCGACAACGGCGATGGCGACGACGGCGATGAGTGAGGCGGAGGCGGGGGGGCTCGTGTGTGGCGGAAGAGTTTTTTTTAGATTAATGTATTTTTTTTAATTAATATACTTTTTTTAATTAATGTATTTTTTAAAATTTTAATATTATTATTGAGTTTTCCCGTATCTGTGTCGTAAATTTAATTCCGTATTTGTGTGATTGTTAATTACTATTTGTTTTTATAATTTTGTTTATTGTGGCTAGGCTATGGCTAGGCTATTGCTTGTCCAGTTGCTTGTCCTGATGATGTGACACGAGGAGTTTTTAGTGCTGCTGATGTGGCATGAGGAGTTTGTGGCTAGGCTATGGCTGGGCTATTTCTATTGGAGATGCTCTTACATATTTTATGAGAGGGAAATAAAAGAAAAAGAGAGAAAAAGCTAAAAACTCATATTTTGAAAAATTGCATGCCTCGATTTCATATTCTTAAGGTCAAGAATTTAATCTCATACATCGAAAGACCAGCAAATTAAGACCCGTATTTTGAAATTTCTCTTCTAAAAATTAAGTATTGTCTATTATTTTAAAATTTCAAGGTAATTAGATAATCCTAATTTTTAAAAAAAGTAGTATACTCGTTTTACACCTCAAAAAGATGATTTTTTTTACATTTTATAATATATTTTAAATAATTACCCAAACAAAATTAGCACAATTCCAAATTTCAAATTTCTATCATTCATCACTCTCACAAAGAAACCATCTTTCATCTCACCTCCCACTCCCAAAAATCCCAAAACTTCCCCACACGCTGTGTTATTCAATCATGAATTTGCCGGAATCGGCCAAATTGCTGCTGGCGGCCAGCGGCGGCGACACCGTCAAGCTCTTCGACATCTCGGTGGAGCCTCAAAATCCCTGTGTTCTCACACTTTCCATCGCCAGGCTCTCGCGTCAATTCCGTCAGATGGAACCACAACAGTTAGTGCATTATCACTTCATCTTTTCGTAGATCCATTCTATATACCTAGTTTAGTTTATTGGATTTTCCCCTAATTATGTTTGCTTGTCGACTGGGAGCTAAGCTGCACTTTTTCGATTTGTCAGATTTGGTTTGGCTAGCGCTGGTGAGGATGGTAGGGTTTCATTATGGAGGAAGAACGGCAAAGCTTGTGGATGGTACCGGCCAAAAATGCCAGGGGCGAAACAGTCGAGGTACATTGCCTAAAATTAAGAAATTATTTGCTGTTTTTATTTCGTAGCTATCTTAATTTGAGTTCTAATCTTTTATAATTGGATTCTTCATAATGTTAAATGTGTGTTGAGGATGCTAACTAAGTTGGATGAGAGTGAATAAAGTTGAGATACTGATCAAATGCCAATCTTATGGACAAAATTAGAGAATTCCAAGACAGATTAGAGCTGTAATTAGGGTTCTTGTAAATAGCAAGTTTTTAGTCTTATAATTGTTCTTAAATGTATAAGCCTTCAGAGTCGATATCAACTATCAGCTTCAGCAATAAAGGATCTCGGTATCTTTGCTCCGGTGGAACTGGTCAAGTTGTGAGAATATGGGATCTTCAGAACAAACGATGCGTCAAATGGTTGAAAGGCCATACTGATACAATAACGGGGGCATGTACAACTGCAAAGACGAGCATATAGCTTCTGCAAGTCGTAAAGGAGATATTATACTTCACAACCTTACTTCTGGCACAAAGGCTGCTGAACTCAGGGACCCTAATGGACAGGTTACATATATTGTTCTAAGCACTGATCACTGTAAATCCTCGTAACTATTTTTTTGGCTATGTTAACGACTATTTTCATTCGAAAACATTACAAGACCAGGTTTTGGGTGCCTTGATTATTCTCGGATAAGCAGGCACCTTTTGGTTACAGCTGGTGATGATGGGTCCATTCATATGTGGATACAACTGGTCGCAGCCCAAAGGTTAGCTTTCTAAAAATAGGTCATGTAATTATGTGGATGCTTGAATTCATTTGAAGAAATTGCATCCTGTATGTATAGAGATTTTTTTATTGTTTTGTAAATTGCACTTTTGGAAGGAAGGTGTGATATTTTCCCTTTATATTTGGTTATGCACTCAGGACTGCTTCCTATACTGAATCAATTGTTCTTACTTCATTCTAATATGTCTTAAAAGCTGTTACTTTTACCGTATTACAGAAATTTCTTTTGCAATTTTCAGGCTTCTTGGCTGAAGCAGCATTCAGCACCTACATCTGCTGTTAGTTTTTCACCATCCAATGACAAGGTCTCTTCCCTATCTGCTTTATATTCTGTCTTTAGGTAATTGGCATTAGTGTTCCCTGTAAAGGAACTGTACTGTAACTCAAATTTCATGTAGTAATGTTTTTATTT
Organism: Salvia splendens; assembly: GCF_004379255.2. Taxonomy (NCBI): domain Eukaryota; kingdom Viridiplantae; phylum Streptophyta; class Magnoliopsida; order Lamiales; family Lamiaceae; genus Salvia; species Salvia splendens. The sequence goes on along the minus strand of NW_024599110.1, from coordinate 3,922 downwards.
TCTTGTGTATTTGACAGATTATTGCTAGTGTTGGTCTAGATATGAAGTTATACACATTTGACACAGGGTCAAAGAAACCATCTTCTTGTATTCCGTACGAAGCTCCATTTTCTTCACTCGCATTTACTGATGATGGACTAACTTTGGCGGCTGGTACAAGCACTGGTCAGGTTGTATTCTATGATGTTCGTGGGAAACCACAACCAATCACAGTTCTCCGTGCCTATGGAAATTCTGAGGTGATTATCACATTTCAAGAATCATTTGAACTTCCTGTTTGGAGATTTGATTATGTTACTCTTACTCGTGGTTATTGTGCTAATTACTGCAAAAAGCACTTCTACTATAACTGCTGTCAGTGATCTATTGTTATTCTGTTTGAATGTTTCAACCTTTCTCAAGAAACCCTAGATTTGAATCATTTTTCATAAAGTTAGTAGCTAGTAATAAAGCTTATCAGAGGACACTTTCCAGTTTCCACTATTTAACAAAATATCAGGATGAGCTCGTGCAATGCTAAACAGAAGAACAACATTTGCGTTGTTCGAATCCATTATTTTCTGCATCTAAATATTGCTAGAAAACTTCATTGTAGTCATTAAAATTAATATCATCTTTACCAGGCTGTCACAAATCTCTGCTGGCAAAGGTCAAAACCAGTAATGGTTAATGAGATCAACTGCTCAGACGATACTGTTCTTTTGGCTGGTGATGTGGGGATTCTGTTCTTATGCCTGATCCACTTCCTTCCCGGGCATCTTCTAGCCTATCAATGCCCTCAATAGTGTCTGGAAGTAGGAATCCTCTCCGAACTGGGTCTGGAGATTTATTTTCTTTTCCTGCAGGATCTGCATCGAGTTCTCTTAACTTATCTGCCTCTGAGGAAACACCTCTCCGAAGCAGCTTATTGACCGGTGGAGCTCTCACTAGATTGCACGCACCTCGAAGCTATAACTTCAAGGATGATATGGAGGTGTTTTCCCCTCTTATGGAAGTTCAATCTATTACACCCTCTGTTGACAAATTGTGGGATGATCGTGATGTTTCAAAGAAAGACACGGACAGAAAATCTTCTTTTTTGTTTCCTTCTAGAAGATTTGGTCTTTCAGAGGAAGGCACTAATAATGAGCACCCAATATTTGACTGGAAATCTAACTCATCAGCTAAGCAGGTACCTTTTGGTAGTCTCAGTGATTTCTTTTCATCTTTATCTTTTCTTTCTTTTCTTAGCGATATTGAAGTTAAACTGTGTGAATATAGTCTGCTTCTTTTATTTAACCATTCCAGTCCTTGGCATATTTATACTACTTAAACATACAACTGATGACTATTTAAAACTTGTCATCTTGCAGTCTATATTTTTATACTGTTGATGTCCTTGCAGGATGATACCTCTTCTAATTACACACAGTTGGCACCTGCATCTACCCGTACAGATGATGCCTCCTCCATTACTCCACCTGAATCTTGGGTGGCGAGAGATTACTAGACAAATTCAGTCAGCATCGCCAATCTCTCAACCTGCCTTCTCGTATTTCAACGCTGGCATCAAGTAGTTCGTCGTCTGGCTTATTGCTGTCTGGTTTACAACTGCAAGACAGTCTCCCCACGAATCAAAGTACAAGCAGTTTAACATCAAGCCTGAATCTGAACAGTTTACGAGCCCTCAATCATGAAGGATCTATAGAAGCTGTTTCCTCTCCTTTAGGTACAAAAGGCATTACAACCCAAGCGAATCTTGAGAATCTTGGTCGAGCTCCGTCTCATCCTAGAAGATTCTCCAGTTATGCAGAGAGAATAGGTGCCACGCCATCCTTACATGATACTACATCTTTTCCTGTGGGTTCCCCAAAATCTAAGAAAACAGGAGCAGAAACTAGGGAAGAACTTCTTAATAGCTTGTTATCATGGTCTGAAATTCCATCAGCCTCTGGAACCAGTGCCCGTGCAACGATAAATGTAAGGAACATTCAAATGTTGCAGTCTCTGTTTATTAATTTTGTGCAGTCATTACAAATGCCTGAGTCATATTTCGACGACATTGGTTAATCAAACTTGTGTAATTTCGTTGTAGGGTGGAATGACACATTTACCAAAGCTCCATTACAGTCTGACTCACAGCAGGGAAATTCTTTCACACTCCAGATTTTTCAGTGCATGCTTGAAGAAACTCTTGCTTCGTTTCAGAAATCTATCCATGATGGCATGCGTAATCTTCACTTGGAAATATTAAGGCAGTTCCATATGCAGGAGGTATAAATCAGATATCCTGACTGTTTGATCTCGCTACTCCTATTCCCTAATACTTGCATGTAATGTGCAGATGGAGACGTCTAATTCCATGGGAATGTTATTGGAAAATCAGGCCGAGATTGTGAAAGAACTTCAATCACTTCGAAAAGAAATTCAACAGCTCCGTCGGATGCTCTGAGTCCGCCTGTGAAGGTTCGTTCTTTAGGCACTGTTCGATTGCAGTCGTTCATCAAGTATCTGTAAAAAGAAAATAGATAATATTCCCGTCGACGTTTCTATTTTTTTTTTTGGGTGTGGCGTGGTGTGGCGAGAGTAATTTTTTCCTGGGGGAGGGGGTAGCTTTGCTGCATACATCTACTAGTTTGCTCTTTTTATTGAAAATTATTTGATATCAATTAGCTTGTTGATTAAGTGGTGATTCTTTTAGCTTTTATATTCCTTGAACATCATCAATTCATCATCTCTCTGTATGATTATGGCTTTAGCTTTTGGCATTTTAATCTTGGAAAAGGGTGATTAGGTTCTTAACTATGCTCAATAGTTCTGATTTGATCCTAAGATACAACAAGGCTTCTGATTTGAAATTTTATTGGTGTTTGTTTGGATCTGAATCTTGATGACATAATCACTAAATTAACCTTGTGTAATCAATATATGTCAGTCATGAACAGGGAAAAGCTACCCCAAAATATATTTTTATGAATAAAAAATACCTTTGATTCAATTGTTTAACATCGAAAAAAAAAAGTGAAAGACAGAAATGTAACAAACGTTTCTCTCTCTTTTTTTGTACTACTATAATCTTAATAAATTGAAAACTAGTGTCAATTAGATTCAATCAAATCTGTGCACTGCAAAATTCGTTTGGCATTAACTAAGATGATCTATAACCCTAAAATAAATAAATGAAAATATATTAATCTTAATGTAATAGAATAACTTTATGTCTCTGACTCACTGACATAATTATATCTTTGCAAAATATATAATCCACTAGTTAATTAGGGTAGCTTAAATAAAATCAGCCTACAAATAATTACAGCCACTTGTTTTTTTTTATGTTATGCAAAATTAAAATTGACGAAAGTTTTGATATTATGCACAAATTACCAAAAAATAAACGATGTAGGTTTGATCATACAAAGGATTGTGAAATATAGTCTAAAAGTTGATTTGATGTTCATTATATAAATTTTGCCCTGTATTGCTAACACAAACATAAAATTAATTGCGTAATAAGTTAAATACACCATACCATGCATGTTTGTTTAGGCACTGTACATTTCTAGGATATAGTTTAAATTTGTTTTCAAGTGTAAAAGTGAAAATTAATGTCCAGAGATTGGTAATAACTAAATTCACAATGAACAATCCTTGTGGTTTATTTAAAAATTTACAATCACTCGTCTCTTGAAAAATGAGTAGTCGTTTCAAATCTCAACAACTTGTCTGTCACATTTACTTTTGCAAGTATGACTACTGTGTTAAATGTTAACCAAGAAATCAATCTTCATATGGTGTACTTTATAACTTAAAATACATCCTAATTTGTGAAGTAGTAACAATAATATGATAGACAGCTACTTTTGGTGTGCACAAGTAAATCTACGTTGCGAGGGTAGAAAAAATGTTGGTAGTGTTTTTTGAGCCCATTTTTTAAATAAGCGAA
>NW_024599109.1:0-14077 GCF_004379255.2 Salvia splendens | reverse complement strand
GGTATGTTGACTGAAAAATAACAACCAAACTGATTGATCCCGCACAAAAAAATAAATGAAAAATACCAAATTAATCCCCAAATTTAACCACTACAACCAATCCTCAAATAATCTCTGGTATTATCCGAAAAATTTGTCGTCGTTTGTCCAAAAAAACTTATGATCGAAGATCGTCTATACACAAATCATATCCATTTCTCTCATTGTAACCAAAACCGGACGGCCTCGAACGAGAGGTTGCGTGAAATGTATCAAGTTATATGGAAAGATAACCTGAACCGATTGGATCAGTTAGCAACATTGTCGTTGCCACTTGATCAATGCAATCTCGCTCTCACTCATTCCTACCAAAGTAATTTATAACTCCCAATTTTGCACTACTTTAACAGTAAAGCGGCAAGTTCGGGGTCGATCCCACAGAGAAGCTAGTGTATCAAGTGTGTGAGTAGTGAACAGGGGGGTTGGCTGCTGCCACACTTTAACTTTGGGAGTTTTTAACTACTGATTTTAACTTAGACAAAAAAGTAACTAACTACTTGCTCAAGAGAAATTTAACTACTGGGTCAAGTGAATTTCAGACAGAAAGAAAATTTAACTACGTAAGCAGTAAACACCAGGATGAAAATGAAACAATTTTAATTAAAACTGAACTCAGAACAGTACAGCGTGAAATCTAAACTAAGCTAACACTTCGGAAAATATGAAAGCAAGTAAAACCGAGGAGATCCTTGGTGGAAAATTTAAGAAAACCCTGACAGATATCAAGTATTCTGCAGCGCTCCTTCGATCGCCCTTTCTAACTAAGCATTACTTTATCTAAGCTAAGCTATTCTAGAGAACTGAACTAAACTAAAGAACTAAGCTAAACTAAGACGGAAAGTAAAGGATCATATGATTTTCATGTGGTGACACATCCTCTATTTATAGGCTCGGCACGACCTCCAGCTGGATAACGATCTTGGCAGGTATAGGTCCCCAAACCGAACCGAACCAAACGAACCGGCCCAGAACCGGAACCGTCGGCGGCGGTTCGAACCATGACCGGAACCGCCGGTTCCACCGGGCCGGTTCAGGTTTCATTTTTGGACGAACCGTAACCGGCGGTTCAAAACCGCCGGTTCGGCAGTTCCCGATAGCTTTTCAGGCTACCTCCGACCTACCCCTGCCTTTCAGAAACTGGTTCAGAAACCGTTGACGAAACCGGCGGTTTCCAACATAAAACCGGCGGTTTCAACATAAAACCGGTGGTTCCGCCGGGTTTTCCAAAATTTGAAATTTTGAATTTTTTTAAAAAAATTTAATCACAATTTTCCCCTATAAATACCCCCCTCCTCTTAATTTCTACTCACCCCATTCTTGTGTTAATAAGAATTTCTCTCTCAATCTCAATATCTCTTTCTCCATCCTCATTCAGTCATTCTCTCAAGTGTTTACTTTATTTTGCGCCAATAATTATTCACGTTGTTCACGTTATTATATTCACACAATCACACTACTCTTTATTCTCCACAAAATATCATGTCCATCTCGTCGTGGTGGTATCAGGGCAAGGGAACTGCCCAAGATCAAAGTGATACTCGTCGTTGACGTGCCCCTACTAGAGCACAAGTTGCGGAGGAGGTGGGAAGGCGAGTCGCTCTTCGAACGCAAGTAAGGTTCTAATATGTTTTTGGTTTTTGTTAATCATTTTTATTAAATTCATAATTTTATTTTTTAAATCTTATGGGTCTATGTGTTTTATTTTTGTGTTAGTATTTTTACTTAGTTGATAATTTTCGTAGGAGGAAGAAGATCGAAATGCGACCTTGTTACTTGCCCTCGCCGACGACGACCAACAAGGGGGCATTCACATTCGGCTTCACATTTCGAATACGATGTGAATCTATTGTCGGACGAAGGCGATGATGGATCGCATCAATTCCCCCCTTCTAGCGCCGGCCAAGTTGGCGAAAATGATGAGGAGGCCGATGCTCCTCCTGCTCCAGGACAACAAAAGAAGAAGATGCCACCAAAGTTAAAATTCGATATTTTCACCAAACATTACAAGAAGTCCCGGTGGTAATTTCAAATCCTAATGATCCGACCACTACCGTGGAGACAAATGAGTTCAAAGTATATTGCAACTATTGCGATAAAGTCTATCCATTTGGAACCGGTGGGGGACATGGTACTCTCCATCGCCATTTGAAGACAAAATACTCCATGGAATATGGGCATACTAAGTCCCAAAGCCAAATAAACTTCCCTGCCGGCTCATCGTCTCAAACAGGTACACCTCTATTTAAATATGATCCAAAAAATGTTACCGATGCTATGGTAAGATGGGTGAAAGCGCAGGTTTGCGTAGGTGTCGTTCAAGCAAGGGTGTATCCTACTGATCAGGATAACAATCCCCTGCCAAGCCTAAAACCTGGTTTCAATAATTCCTCAACCCTCTTCTACTGGGTAGTATAGTGAAGGTAGGGGTCGAATCCCACAGAGATGGATGCGTTTCGGGAATTGTGGTGATATTCTGGAAAGGTTTGGTTAGCTACCACGCTTGGGTTGAGTCTCTACCTAGGCAAGAATTTGAAGGTGGTATCCGACTGGCTAGGAGGTGTGAGAGGATTCTGATATGCAGCTGTGTACGTGGACATGGTGAAACAAGAAATATTCGAAAAGTACTAGGTTTCTATTTTGGGCTAAACATAATATCAGAAGGTAGTGGTAGTTGTGGTGACTAGGCTGACAGATCTGAAGGGTACTAGCTGAAAAGGTAGAAAAAGTAAAGGACAAAAGCAAAAGTAACTAAAAAGTAAAAGTGGTCCCAAACTTGGATGTGGATGTTATCTTCTTCAACATGAATAAACTCAGATCAACAATCTCAGATTTCATGAACGAGAAACACAGATTAACAAACTTCACAGCTCAGATCTACAATTTAAACTTTGAATCGAAAGATCGAACACTGAAACTGTAATTATGCTTACTGGTCAACATGCAGGGTGTCAGAAATCATGTAAACTGGGTTTTCACACTTAACTAATTCAGATCTAGAATCTAACAGCTATCTAGACTTGCAAACTCAGAGAGAACAACTACAGAAGCTAAAACATGCGATTCCACACTGGAAATTACCGTAACAGCTAGATCTAAGCTATCTAGGAAGAAAGAAGTGAAAACAAACATGAACCGATGCTGGAAAAAAACAACTTCATAGCATTTAGAAAACGTTTGGATCACAACCAAGACTTTAAAATAAGCAAAATACTGGAAATGCGAAAGATCCAACGTAGAGAAAACAAACAAGATTAACTAGAAAGTAAATAAAGATTGTTTTTGGCACTCCGGGCGATGGAACTGCTAAACACGATCGTGCTGACTGGAACGAGAGAATGGAACTCCGGCGAACTGATGATCTTCAAGTGACCATGACTGTGGCGATGAACGAGACTCTGGACTGGGCTGAAGGACTGAACTACCGAGAGAATTCTACCTAAGAGTGATGATGATGCATCCGTTCTTTTTCTCTCTCCATGTGGCTTCCTTTTATAGGGAGGCTTACCCTTGATTTTAGGGTAAAACCTTGTGGTGAGATGACTTCTTTGCCCTTAATTGTGGTTGATCAGTCTCAGCTATCCTTCTTCTCCATCTCGAGCTATTTTTGCATGTATACTGGTCAGTACGTAATCGTCCTAACGCCATTTTCACCTGAAGTATTTGAAGCTTTGCCTACTGGCTAGAACACTCAACCTGCACACTTTGAGCAACTGTTTTGCAGATATAATCAATTACGCACATCATACTGACCAGTAACCAAGGCCTAGAATACGACTTATCAATGGGCGGCAATGGAGCATTTGCCATTTAATTTTTTTAATGACAAAAATATGAAGTTACTATGCAAACCGCTTTTAATGTTGCTACAAAAAGAATTCCCCCTCAACTGCTCAAAGATCTAACAACCGGCAATTTTTTGATAAAAAAAGAGAAGTTGGAAAATTTCTATCCAACTTGGGGCACAAAGTTAATATTTGCTCTGATGTGTGGACGGATTCTTTCAAAGAAATTCTTACATGGGAATTTCATGTCATTTTATAGACAATAGTTGGTCTTTAAATAAACGTTTAATTGGTTTTAGACAATTTCCTTCCCCACACACCGCACAAGCAATTGCATCTTTAATTATTCAAGTTTTGAATGATTATGAGTTATGCAACAAAATATTTTCAGTTGGTTTTGATAACGCAACCGCCAACACTGCAAGTATACCCGATTTAATTGCGGCTTGCTCCCCGGTAATAAGTGGTAAGTATTTTCACCAACGATGTATTTGTCATATTTTAAACTTATGTGTATAAGATGCTTTGTCTTTATGGCAAAGACACATTCAACCTGTTACAACAGTTGTATCCTTGATCCACTGGAAGCCTCAAATTGGCAAGGCGTGGAAGAAGTATTGCCACTCGAAGAAAATAAGGTACACAACTTTTACTTTAGACGTGTCTACTAGATGGAACTCTACATATGATATGTTGCATTCTACATTAGAGCATATATAATATTTGGTTGATTTTTATAGAACTTTCCCTGTTGATGATTTATATCTAACCTCTTCTTGTTGGGATCAAATCATGAGTTTATTTAAATTATTCAAAGGTTTTAGAAATGCCACCGTTGAGTTATCGGGTGTGTATTATTGCACATCAGTTCGTGTTTTAGAACATTGTATGTACATATCACTTGGTTTTAAAACTGTAATGAAAAATTCTGCAAATAATCTTGAATTAATGTGTGTTTTATATTGCATGGTTGAAAAATGGCTCAAGTATTTCAATGAGATCCTAACGGTTTTTTTTGCTTGCAAAAGTTTTGGATCTAAAATGGAAACTAGTTGGTACTTTAAAAATTTTAGAATTTTATTACAACAATTTGGACGACGACAACTACATAAACCTAGCCCAAACATTCCAAATAAACCTCCCCCACCTCCCAACCCTGCAAAGAAGGTTTGAGTTCGACTTGCCGGCTCTCTTTCACGATTACGAAGCCAAGTACAACAGTACCCACCAAGTGAGACGTAGACCCCCGTCAAACACATAACTTTGGCGGACCTATACGGCTTCAGCAGCGGAGGAAGGACGGAAAATTCGGTAAGTGAGTTAGATTTATATTTTGACTCACACTTTTCATTCAATGAGGAAGAAGGAGGTCCCGTTCCCCAACAAATCGACGTCTTAGATTGGTGGGGACCACACGAGAAAGATTTTCCCATCCTTGCATCAATGGCCAAGGAGATCTTTTCGGTTCCGGCTTCCCTTGTCGCCATCGAGTCTGCCTTTAGCGTTGGAGGCAATATCTTGGACGACAGAAGAAGTAGACTCACCGGGCAAAACATGGAAGCCACCATGTTACTTGATGATTGGTGCTCCGCCGAAATTAGAGACCAAGAACCGGATTTGGACAATCAAGTTGTACAACCCGACCAAGACTACTTCCCCGACGAAGAAGAATAGGCCAATTCCTCCGATCAATCCAAATCGGTAAGCAAGGTAAGAGAACTACGTGGACTTTGATTCCAAAATGCAATTGAGCATTGAGGATACGTAGGCATCTCAACTTAAATTTTAAATTTAAGTTGAGCTCAAGTCCTTTTCCTTTATTTCTTTTTTCTCCCCTTAGTTTCGAATATGTAATTTGTAAATTGTAATCAAGACTTTAAGTCTTTTGTAATTTATAATTTTTAAGTTGTAATTTGTAAATTTTAAGTTGTACTCCCTCCGTCCCGCACTACTTGCACTTATTTCCTTTCTGGGCGTCCCTAGTTATTTGCACTCTTTCCATTTTTAGTAACAATTTATACCTACAGCCGTAATTGTTGACTTTGTCTATCACTCATTCCTTAATCTCCGTGCCCAAAAGGAAAGGTGCGAGTAGTGCGGGACGGAGGGAGTAATTTATAATTTTAAAGTTGTAATTTGTAATTTTGAAGTTGTAATTTGTATCAATAAATTTGCATTTGTACATCGCTTTATTCTAATTTTATTTATGCAAGTATATTTACATTTTTTACTTGAATTACAATGTAAAAAAAAAATTAACATGAACTGCCGAACCGGACGAACTAGCCTGGAACCGGATAGGAGCCGGCAGTTTACGTGAACCGCCGGTTCACGGTTCAGGAACCGGAACCGCCGAACCTAGGACGGGCCGGTTCAGGTTCATGCTTTTCTTGAACCGAAACCGGCGGTTCCGAACCGTGAACCGCCGGTTCCCGAACCGTGGTGACGTCTATTGGCAGAGAATATTCGCTCATGCTGAGAGTGAGCGACTCATTGATTGCTACGTGCTCTTCTTCTAGAATGACGATGCTTTTCAGCAACAGAATCGTGACTCAGCTCCGTCCTTGCGTCTCATATTTCAGCACGTGTCCCCTTCTAGAGCGTTGTCCTTGATAACAGAATGATGCGCACCATCCAGCTCATAGCCTCGCGTGTCCTTCTTCTGACATCCAGTGGTCCCCTCCTTAACTGCTTGATTATTCCCCTTGATCAACTTCCCTTGAAATCTAGCCTTTTTCGCCTATTGTACTCGCTTGATCAGTTTGGCCTTGTTGCCTTGGTCAAGCGGCATTCCTGCACATTTAACACTTGCTTTGCGCGATAAACCGATCAAGTAGAGTACATTTTACCCTTAAACCAATGCATGAAATGAGCCTTATCAAACTGCTCACACTTAAAACATACTTGTCCTCAAGTATAAAGAAAAATAAAAGAAAAAGATAAGGCAAATTTCAGGCATGGTTTACTCATTTCAAGAAAATAAAAGAAAACGAAAAAGGAAAACAAAAAACATATATTCACAAGTATGCATTAGACTGACTAAATTTCCAACAATCATACCCGAGGTCGAGGTCAATCCATTTGCCAGCAGCTTATGTTTCTTCTCTTTTGCGTTTACTTGATCAAGGTGTCAGTTTGTCAAGATTGCTCAATTTAAACCACTGTTGGATTCACTCAGTCACTCATTTCTCACCAGAGATGTTAGGACTGTTTACTCGGTATTGCCACAATTTTAATATCGGACTGCACAAGATAGTTCCTTAAAGTCTTTGTTTCGGGTGTAATGGGGCTTAAAGGTAGTGGTGCATCAAGGTAGGGTCCTAGGGGTTCTAAGTTTTAAAAATATAAACTGTAAAAGGAAAAAAACACATGAGTCAAGACCCCAAAGAATTGAACTATTTATTTCGCCACTAGATATCTTACGTGGTCAAGTGGCGACTTCTAGCCTTGAATTTTTTGGCTTTATTTTCTAACTTCCGACTTGCTGGGTCAGGTTACAAATTTTTCCTGCCCTCTTTTCTCAAACTTTTCTCAATAACAACATTTTTTTAATGACGATTTCTGACTTGATCAACCTGATTGACTAACTCGCTCAACCCGGCTACCCTTTTATTTTGACTTTTTATTGGTATCCCCCTTTTCCTTTGAAATTGACTCATCTCTCTGACCCCTTTTCCTCACGTGTTTATAAAAAGTATATAGATGTAGGTCTTGGTTATCAAAGAAAGGGTAAAAGTGTATGGGCTAAACTTGGCTAACTAAGGGGTGCTTGCTTGACGAGGCGGGTTTGTGGAGCGAAAGAAGAAAACGGCTCAATGGGTTCGTGGAGCGAAAGAAGAAAACGGCTCAATGGGTTAAGTCCTAATGCCTTTAGTCATTACTATTTGTGCAATTTTCATCTAAATATAAAAAATTCAGCCTCTCGTAAAAATATTTTCTTTTGTAAAAATAGTAGAAAGTGTTCTACTTTGGCATATAACTCACATATAGAGAGGCTTCACAGTAAGTTAAAAATTGAGCGTTTCCATCATACTTACGTCGTTCAAACTGATCAAGTTTTTTGCAATCAAGTTTCTACATGTAAGCATACCGAGTCATTTTTCTTACTCTTCCAAAAAGTAATCAAGTCTTCCACTTATCCAATTTCATGCATATTGCCTATTTAATACTAACTGATATTTTGTATTTTTGAAAAATTTTGACATGTATGATTTTAGTGTAACTAACCCTCCCCCCTCCCACTGCATATGAACTCGTCCTCGAGGGACTGGATGCAGTGGAAAAAGTGTTAGGTATAGGCAACGACACAACAACAACCAAGGAAACTTCTCACACTTAGACCAGACACTAGGCTAAGTGTGAGATAGTGTCAACAATCAAACATGCCAATAAACATAGAGAAACAACAAAAACAAATCAAATATAGGCAAACAACACGGAAAACAAAACATGCATGCATACTTCTCACACTTAGACCCAACACAGGTCTAAGTGTGATGTGGAGTGGAGTATCAGTTATACATACCATAAACAAATAAAAATTAAAAATGTTATGGAACTTGAAATGAGCTGAGATTTGGGGGGGGGTTTACTCAATGTTTCCTAGGGGGTTGACTGGGAGATGCTGAGGGTGGCCTGGAGGACGACGGGTACCGAGTCGGAGGAGAGCGTGTAGAGGGAGGTGGTGGTTGCCTGGCAGGGGTTTGGTCGTGGGTGGTTCCCAACAACCTGGCCAACAGAACCAGTTGAGTATTTGAATTCTCCGCCAGCTGCATCAGCGTCTGCTCCATTCAGAGCTTCCACTCTTCGTCAGCACTTGCAGCCTCCTCTCGCTCCATCCTTGGAGTGGGCGTCTGATGTGTATCCTCCTTTTCTTCTTCGGCAAGGGTTTCTGAGGTCTCTTCTGGCCTTGTTCTCCTCTTGGGCTGGCTTCTTTGTTGTTCCCGCCTACCTGCTGCGTAAAACTGGAAATTCCCTCCTTGCGTCTTCTCTAGGACCTGAATTCTAACAAAGAAATCAAGGTCCAAAAATTCAGGACTAGGGCAAAGGATGGGGCGTCCGACATTCTTCACAGTCTAGTTTCTCCTTAGATAAGCCCCGAGGAGGTGGCAGGCGTTTAAATGGCAGGCAGCACGGGTAGCAATTTGGTTCATGGAATAGGCCAGCCAGAACCCAAGGTGGACTTCCCTCTGATCTCTCATGCTCCACATAAGAGCTCGGCCAGAGTGAGGATCGCCAACGTATTGGTTTGTCCGAGGAGATTACAGGCCAGGTAGACCTGGGCTAGGCGGAGGTAGGATCAGCAATAAGATGTCCTCTGGATTCAGAGGCTCTGAAAGTTGGGGCGCGTCCACCGCATATGGCCTTCCAGACGACCTGCTGATCGAATTCAGGTTTCCTTTGAGAGAGACCAATATCGCGACTGTTGGGATCTCTGACGGTTGAGATCCCTGCAACTGTTCACGTACTCTGCGACTCTTCACGTACAAGTGCGCCTTTTCAGAGTGTCAGCTGGCCTAGCTTCCGTGATACGCTTCCTTATTTTCCCTAGAACGTCCCTTCATTGCGACAATTGGCGTCGCCTGAAACCTCTCCAATGACTGCATGTTTCCTATCATCCCCTATCCCTGATCAATTAACTTACTATGGCCACTGGTTAACTCACATTGTACTGATCAAGTGGACAATTAAACCCAGATGAGAACTTTCATAATTCCATTTGATCAGTTTCTTGCCTCCACTTCCGACTTTTAATTTTCTAAAAAGAACAACACATAAAATATTTACACTGCACTATCAAGGGAATGACTGGTGCCCTTAGGATGTCACTTGATCAGACCGAAGATTAGATTACTGTTGCTTGGTCAAGCAGACTACCCAAGAATACACAATCGCTCCCTATACCTGTTTACTAGATAAGTTTGGGCACGGTCAGTAGAATTTCTTCCACTATACCCGCTTTGGTCTTGTCTCTGTAGGGATCAACCCTATTACTCTCCACCACGAAGGAGAATGAATTGGGGGGGGGTCTCCCTGGTGTGCGTCTACCTCCTGTGTGTATATTGCCATGGTGGTATGAGGGTCTGCCCATTTTGAATTCCACCTTCTGGGTATCAGTTTAAATTGACACTGGAAGAGTAGCTCTTCCTGTCCCGCTATGAGCTCTTCCTTTCTTAAAGCGGGGTCGAGGCTGCCTTGTCGATCAAGGTGGAATGTCACTCCTTCTTCTATCATGGCGGGATGCATGCACAGATATGGGTTAACCTCTGCTGTCTTCCACTTGACCACCTTCAGACCCAGTCTCTGTTCTTCCATCAACTGTCATCTCTGTCCTTGCAGACTTGGTTTGACTGGTTCTTGGTACGCCTGGTTGGACAGGCTTTTGAGGGTAACTGGTGATGTAGGTAAAGGCAATAGTTGCCTTGTTGGCGAGGGATTTTCCTTCAGCATTCCTTTCAATGGGGCGGCTTGGTCAGGTGGTTCTTCGACCCCTTCCGGTTGAGTGATCTCTTCTGACTCAGCTGGTCGTGGCGGTTTATAGAAATCCATAATTTCCCTTTCGATGGCTTGATCATCCATTTCCCCAGTCATCGTTGCCTCGAACCATTCAACTGCTTCACTCTTAAGCTGTTTATCTTCAGTGGAACCAGAGGGTGGTTCTTTGAAGGGTTCCTTTTCTAGATCTTTCGTTCCCAAGGACTGATAGCGTCTACTGATTGTATGCTCTCGTCGTCCTGTGGCTTCCTCACACTTTATCAATATCGAATGTAAGTTGTTCTCCATTAAAACCCAACTTCATCGTCCCATGGCGGACGTCGATGACTGTGCTAGCTGTGGATAGGAATGACCTTCCCAAAAGAACTCCGGTAGATTCCTCTGCTCCTGGCTCTGTCATCTTCATGACGAAGAAGTCGGCGGGGTACTTGAATTTGTTAACCTTGACGATTTCATCTTCCAGAATTCCCTCTGGGCGAATGCAAGACCCGTCCGCTAGTTGTATGACCATGCCAGTTTTGACAAGCTTAGCTTCTCCCAGCTTTTCGTATATAGAATACGACATAATATTGATGGAAGCTCCTAGGTCGCACATTGCGTGTTCCATTTGCACGTCTCTGATGGAAATTGGGAGCGTGAATACCCCTGGGTCAGTCTTCGTGGGAGGAAGATCACTTGGTTGGATCGCCACGGCTACATTTTCTGCTTCGACCATCCTTCCCTTCTCTGTGACTTGTTCAAGGGTACTAAACTCTCCTTCTTTTGTGACTTGATCAAGGGTGCTTGACTCAAAGCTTTCTTTATGACTGGGTTCATCTTCGGGTGCTGGAGAACTCGCAGATGGGATTTGATAAACTCCTTCTGATTTCAGAGAGACTGCATTGACATTCTCTCGCCCCGCAGGTGGCTGCACTATAGCCGGAATTTTCCCTTAGTTCGCCCAGTGACATGGCGACCTGAGATAACTGCTTTGTGAGCATATCTAGTGCAGCCCTCTGTTCCTTCTGGGCTTCTTGTATTTCTCGCATTGCATCATGGGGCTGATGAGGGATCATCATATCTCCTGGACCTTCATTTTCCTGTTTGCTATATCTCTGATTAAAACGACCTCCTCTATAGCTTTGTTGATGGTAGTTGGAAGGTCCATACTGCTCTGGCTGGTTCTGGGGAAATGATTCTGTTGGCTCCCATGGAAATACTGGTTTCCTCTTTGGTACGGTGGGACATGATTCACCAGTTGATTATTTGGCTGTCTTCCCTGGCTGCTTGGCTGAGGGCCATGGTGTTGGTATCCCCAATTTCCCTCATGTTGTTGGCTTGACCAGTTGGACTGTCCCCACTGGACCAGTTCCCTTGAGGTCCATTTGACCAACCTGCCTGACTTCCCTGCATTCTGTTCCCTCCAGTGTTTGGTCTATCCTGGATCCGAGCAGGCCAGTCGGGCCGCCATTCGGTGAGTTGTAAGTACTGTTGCGCTGGTTGGCTTTGATTTGGATCACTCAATCTGAAGTTAGGGTGGTCTCTCCATGGAGCGTCTCTCTGTTTACCCTGGATCCAGTTGCCATTCGCATTCCAGTGGCCGACGGCATTCACTTGGGCTTGCGGCTCCGCCTCAGGGGGAAACTAGCAATAGTAATAATGGTGCTCTTCAGGCGGAGTCGGTGGCAGCGCATACTGCATCTCTTCGGTGTAGGTGGTGGAGGCTGTCTGGGTTTCTCCACTGCCTCAAGCAGCTTCTTCTCCATTTGCTCAAATTGAGCCTCTAATTTTTCATCATTGCGCGCCTCTGCTACGTGCACTGCCCCTCTTCTATACTGCCCTCGAGATGTCTCATACGACCGCTTAGCCTCGATCAGCCTCTCAGTATATTTTTGGCTTGGCTAAATGGGGTTTTCGAGAAATCCCCTTGAGCTGCGAGGTTTAGGTCGTTCTTGCTGTCGACTATCAGCCCACTATAGAAGATCGAGTAGATCTCCCGCTCCCCCAGCTTGTGGTTGGGGCATGCTTGAAACAACCCTTGGAATCTATCCCAGTATTGGCCGAGGGGCTCATCGTACTCCTGTCTGGCTTCCGTGATCTCCCGCTTGAGGGCACTCGTTTTTTACGCGGGGAAGAAACGATTTAGGAAGATCATTCGGAACTCGGCCCATGTTTTGATGGACCCTTCTGGCAGTCTCGACAGCCATACTCCAGCTTCGCCCTTCAAAACGAAAGGGATGGCCTTCAGCCTATAATCCTCAGATGTAGATCTAGCCGGTACAGGCTGGACATCACAGTATCGGTAAAATTCCTCCAGAAAGGCGTACGGACATTCCATTGAAAGGCCGTAAAAGTGGGATAAAACGGCCAGCACTCCTAACTTGATCGCAATGGTCCGCATCCCAGGAGTAGCAGCAATGGCATGTGTGGGCTCCTTCTCATCATGAGCGTACAGAGAACCGATTCCAGAGTCGTTGTCGACGAGGACCATCTCTGCTTCTGCTTGTTCAAGTGGTGGTGGTTTGGGTTGCGCGTTCTGCTCTCCTTCTTCTTCGCTGGTCAGTTGATCAGCGACTGCTGCTGCTGCTAGTGCTGCTCTGTAACGAGTGGTAATGACGCCGGCTTCCTGGACTCTCCAATGCGCGTTAGTCTCTCTGTATAAAAATAGGTGAGTCCAGTGTCCACCGCGTTGGTACCTTCTCATCAACAGTAAGAAAAAAAACACATGAGAAAAGAAAGTAATAAGATTATGTACACCTACGCACTACGCACAAACATAAAATAACACCATGCTTCCCCGGCAACGGCGCGATTTTGGACGGCCTCAAATGAGAGGTTGCGTGAATGGATCAAGTTATATGGAAGATAACTGAACTGGTTGGATCAGTTAGCAAATGTCGTTGCCACTTGATCAATGCAATCTCGCTCTCACTCGATTCCTACCAAAGTAATTTATAACTCCCAATTTTGCACTACTTTAACAGTAAAGCGGTAAGTTCGGGGTCGATCCCACAGAGAAGCTAGTATATCAAGTGTGTGAGTAGTGAACAGGGGGGTTGGCTGCTGCCACGCTTTAACTTTGAAAGTTTTTAACTACTGATTTTAACTTAGACAGAAAAGTAACTAACTACTTGCTCAAGGGAAATTTAACTACTGGGTCAAGTGAATTTCAGACAGGAAAGAAAATTTAACTACAAAAGCTCGTTATTTAGATGGTTAGTACCCGGTCTGTGGGGATACCATAGTAGCTTTGTTAGCTCTTGTGATTTGTATCTCTCGTGCGGACCGAGTCACTTTTGGTCTTGGATGATGTATGTTCTTTTGGTGATTTTTGATATATACAGGTTGGGGGTCCGCCTTAACCCCTCGCCGTGATGGTGTTTGAGGAAAAAAAACAGTAAACACCATGATGAAAACGAAACAACTTTGATTAAAACTGAACTCAGAACAGTACAACGTGAAATCTAAACTAAGCTAACACTTTGGAAAATACGAAAGCAAGTAAAACCAAGGAGATCTTCGGCGGGAAATTTAAGAAAACACCGACAGATATCAAGTATTCTGCAGAGCTCATTCGATCGCCCTTTCTAACTAAGCATTACTTTATCTAAGCTAAGCTAAGCTATTCTAGAGAACTGAACTAAGCTAAAGAACTGAGCTAAACTAAGACGGAAAGTAAATGATCGGATGATTTTCATGTGGTGGCACATCCACTATTTATAGGCTCGGCACAACCTCCAGCTGGATAACGATCTTGGCAGGGAATATTCACTCATGATGAG
>NW_024599107.1:0-50793 GCF_004379255.2 Salvia splendens | reverse complement strand
GACTTTGAGAAGTTAACTGCAGAGAACTACAGTTGTCTTTCTTGTCCCAAAATAAGAAATTTCATAAGAATGTTCTTAATGATACAAGTTACCTATCTCTGTAATTTACAAATGAACAACATATACTAACTAACTGATCTATCATTCCCTGCAACTCTAATGTATATGACTCTCTTTCATTTCCATCTTTTAGCATTTTTATGTCCTTTGGATTTCTGCTTAGCAGCTTGAAACGCCTGCATCTTCTGCTTCTTCCTAGCTTCCCTCTTCGCCTGCTCGTAAAACAATAGCCCACACACACTGTGAGGTTACTTAACAAATGACCTACAATCTCCAGCTTCATACATACCTTTGTCATCTTGGATTTGGAATTAGCTTTTGGAGACTTCTCCTCTAACTCAGCCTCCCGTTCGAGCTCCCTTTCTCTTGCTTCAAGGTTCTTCTCCAGGTAATACTACGAGCATCAAAACAAATAACCAGAGTGTGTCAATATTCTGAAAAATCGTATTAGAGGAAGACAGTTTCATATAATCCATCAACAAAGAAGCGTGGACTTTGAGTTACATTGTAGTCTCCTGCATAGTCCTGTATCATCCCATCTTTTATTTCCAATACTCGATTAACAATTTGCCGAATGAAATATCTGTCGTGTGAAACAGTGATGACAGTCCCTCGGTACTCATTAATCGCCTCCTGATAAGTAAATATACCAAATCAAGAAAGAGTATCATGAATGTAATCGGAAATACTCCATCCATCCAAAAAAGTGATACGTATGGGGGCTTAGAAAGCAAACCTCAAGCATCTCTTTTGTGGGTATGTCCAAATGATTGGTAGGTTCATCCAAAACTAGAAGTGTTGAAGGTGTGACCATGAACTTGCAAAATGCAAGTCGGGCATGTCGAATGAAATCCAAATTAAGCTCCAACAGCGTATTGCAACGGACAATTACCAGAGAAATGGATGTATACCTTCTCACCACCACTGAGAAAGGAAACCTTCCGGTCAAGCATATCCGCCTTGAAGTTGCAGCGTCCTAGGAGACCCTTAATGTCGTCGAGTCTCCAATCTTCCGCAATTTCAGCGACAGTTTCTATCACTGTCTTGTCCAGATCAAGTGCCTCCGCGCCTGCAAAAGGGATAGGGCATCTTAAACCACATAGAAGAAGTGAAAGCATACAAAAAATACCCATTTTTTACAAAGACATGGATAATAGCAAAAACATTCCTGTTTTTGCTCAAAATAGTTTGGTAAGACATTATGCTCCCCAAGCAAAACTTCACCTCTGTCTGGCTTTACCATCCCCATAATCAGTTTCAGCAACGTACTTTTTCCACACCCGTTGGGACCAAGAATTGCAAGTTTCTCTCCCCTTTCGACTGTCAAATTCGCATTCTTAAACAGAACCTGGAAAACAGTAGTTACATGAATGGAGCAAAGAACTGATGGCTGGTAGTAATGAATATATCCCTTCCTTTCTATCTTTAACCATAAACAGAAAACACTGCTAGTAGGGACAGTTTTTTTCATTAACTCCATATAAATAGAACTTGCATACACCTTAAGTAGTAGCATGAATCTATCCAATGCCTCACAGAATGTAAACTCTAGTTCTTCGATTTGGAACAGATTCAATTCATATGACAAACTATATACTGAATGAACTCATGACTGATATGTAAAGACGCTGAATTTCGAAGCACTGAAATAAGTCCTGAATTTAAAGGAACAAGATCTCTATATGTCTTACAAGTCGGTTACCTTATCCTCAAAGCTAAAATCGAGGTTTTTCATTGTCACAACAGTTCAGCCACTTCTTCCTCGCTCTGGGAACCTAATTCTGATCTGCTTTCGAATAAAAGGTTTCTCAACTTGATCCTCATCCTTGAGTTTTTCGAGCTTCTGTTGCCACCACAATTTAAAAGACAAGAAGATTTTCTCAAGAACATAATGAGAAGGGAATCATAAAAATGCGAATTACATGTCCTTAAAGTTGAAAAATGTGGGGGAGGTCAGAAAATCGAGAAGTATTGAGTACTTAAGATCAGATACAATTGAACAATAGATTTAATACAGACCTTTTCAGCAGTAGAAGCACGGCCAGCATTAGCTCCTGCACTCAACCAGTTAATGAGCTCTCTAGTGTGTCCAATCTCCTTAAGCTGTTTCTCCCATGCACTAAACTGAGCTTCAACCCATGCCGCCTTTGCAATAACATAATCCGAGTAATTTCCCATATATGTTCTCGAAACACCCATGTCCGTTTCAACAATTTTAGTACACAACTGATCAAGGAAAGCCCTATCATGGGATATGATCACCATTGGCACATCTTGCCTCTTCAGGTAACCCTCGAGCCACTGAATCGTATCAAGATAAGGTGATTTGTAGGTTCATCCAAGAGCAACAGGTCAGGATCCTGCAAATAATCTCACAGACTATTAACAACAACAAAAACACCAAGAGCTACATATTGTTGTGTGTCAAACGCAGTATGATCACACGCCTTAACCATTACAACCACACAACTAACTCAAAACTGATTCAAACTTATTTGCATTGGTCAAATGCAATGTGCTTACATGTCTCAACTATAACAAGCAGCACTATGAACTCAAAACTAATTCAAACATAGTTAAAATCTAATCCTCACATGGCTGATGATACCTGCAGCAATATCTTGCCAAGTGACATCCTCATCTGCCACCCTCCACTGAACGATCCTAGGTGCTTATCCGCATCCTCAGGTGCAAATCCGAGCGCAGGCATCAGCTTACTGATCTTGACATGAACCTCATCCAAATCCACAGCTTGAGCCCTGCACTGCAGCAAATCAAACTCATCCAACAGTCTCCCCATCAGCTCCATATCATCCACAGACCTCTCTAACGCCTTCTGCACCTTCTCCAGCTTCCCAAAGACCTCCATTTCCTCCTCAAACGCGCTCAAAAACTCTTCCCTCACAGTCCTACTACCCAAAACCTCAAATTCTTGGCTCAAGAAGGCAACTTTCATGTTCTCCTTGGCTTTGATCACAGTCCCAGAATCGGGTTCTTCCAAACCAGATATAATCCTCAACTGGGTCGTTTTCCCCGCGCCATTAACGCCGACAAGTCCTACCTTTTCCAGCCTTTTCACTTCCCAGTTAATGTCTTTCAACACTGTCACGCCTTTATAGCTCTTGCTGACGTTTTCTAGCCTTACGCCTGATGAAATGGAAGAGGCCCCGGTGAGAATTTTGTTGCCGCCGTTGTAATTTTGATTGATTGAGCCGAGCTGTGATCGGAGAATAGGGATTCGATATCTTCGCGGTCTCCTTGTTGAAGAGCGGCGGTGGGGGTGGCAATTGAGGCTGATTTGGAGGAAATTCGACATGGGTTTTTTCTGAAGAGAGGCGTGTGGAGGAGTGTGGCGGTGATGGGGCGGAGAAGGGGCTGCCGGACGGCGGGGAGGGACTGCGAAAGGGGGATTTTTCCGGCTACAAATGGAGATTTTAGACTTATTAATTGTAGGTTTGTTGATAATTCCATAATTAATTTCGTGTTACTATGAAAGTATGAATCATGTTTGCATAAAATGTATACATAAATGAGAAAATAGATTAATGATAAAATGCAAACTCATAAATGGTATAAATTCTAAATTTTTTTACACAGTGTCAACATAATTTTTTGTTATTATTTTATCATCTTTGGATTCAGATTATAAAAAAAAGGAGGATCGACGACGGTTCCCCATCTACCCCCAAAGTGACTCGGACCCCCGGACCCCCGGCCTAAAGGTCGGAGGTGAATCGTCTTACCACCGAGAAGCGCTTCATTGTCGGAATGACTCGGACCCCCGGACCCCCGGCCTAAAGGT
The DNA here is from genome assembly GCF_004379255.2 of Salvia splendens. NCBI lineage: Eukaryota > Viridiplantae > Streptophyta > Magnoliopsida > Lamiales > Lamiaceae > Salvia > Salvia splendens. The sequence goes on along the minus strand of NW_024599107.1, from coordinate 46,931 downwards.
CGGAGGTGAATCGTCTTACCACCGAGAAGCGCTTCATTGTCGGAATGGGGGACCCCCGGCCTAAAGGTCGGAGGTGAATCCCATCTACCCCCGAAGTGACTCGGACCCCCGGTCTAAAGGTCGGAGGTGAATCGTCTTACCACCGAGAAGCGCTTCATTGTCGGAATGACTCGGACCCCCGGACCCCCGGCCTAAAGGTCGGAGGTGAATCGTCTTACCACCGAGAAGCGCTTCATTGTCGGAATGGGGGACCCCCGGACCCCCGGCCTAAAGGTCGGAGGTGAATCGTCTTACCACCGAGAAGCGCTTCATTGTCGGAATGGGAAGGAACGAGTCAGCCAACCTCCTTTCCCCAAGCACTTGGGTCCAGGACTCAAGACCCCCCAGGAGAAATTAATCCCCAAGATGGGCCTCCCAGGGGTCGAACTCGTAACCTCTAGATGGCGCGGTATCCTTGCCTCCCTCCTCAACCACTTGAGAGGCTTGGATTTTATATTATATGTAGTTCTAGTCTAATATTTAAAAAAAAAGTTATTGATCTTATTAGTCGTAGTATAAAAATATGAAGCTCATAGTTAATTTGTAGTTTTGTAGTACTCCCTCCGTTCCGCGGTAGTTGAGTCATTTCATTTTCTGCACTCGTTTTAAAAAAATAATAATAAATAGTTAAAATGGAGAGAGAGTAAAGTAAGTGATAGAATGAGGTAGATAAGAGTCTTATCTACATTATTCTCTTTCTTACTTTACTTTTTCTCAACTCTAACTATTTATTATCATTTTTCTAAAATGGGTGCAGAAAATGAAATGACTCAACTACCGTGGAACGGAGGGAGTAGTATAAGAATCATACTACGGTTTGTTTATTCCTATGGTTTGTAGTAATTATTAATAGTAATAATTCCTATGGTTTGTTTATGTTTTTAGATTGCGTGTGGTGCAAAGCCCCAATAATTACAAGCCACGTTTGACCAAAATTTCTACACCATGCATTAGCCACGTGTAAATTCAAGAAATGTGCGAATTAAACTTTAAATTTTCGACATTCTAGCAAATTCGACGTTACAACTTAAGAGCATCCACTATGGTTAGGCACGGCGGTAGCCGCGCGGCGCGGCGGATTATAGTGGAGAAGGTAGATAGCCGCGGGCTGGACGCGGCGAGGGGTGGGAGACGCGGCGACGCGCGATCGCCGTGTGCGGGGCGATGTCGCGCCGAGGGGTGTATAGCCGCGCCTATAGGCGCGGCGGCTATAGTGCATTGAACCGTCGCGGCGATTTCACCGGCAACGAGAAATTTGACGTTTTTCCACCATCCCCTCTATAAATACCACACCCCCTCTGCTTATTTTTCACCATTTTCACAAAATCCATCCACTCACTATCCACACAACTACTCTCTAAAAAAATGAATCGAGGAAACGACGACTCACCTGACTCTGAGGAATCGGGATATGACACCAATCCATCACAGCCGTCGGGTTTTGCCGGATATGGCGGGACTCCGTCCCAGTATTGGAATTGGAATCAATCTCCCCCACCGTGGGCATCGAGTCCACCCCTTCCTCCATCTCAGCCGTGGAGGTCTTCTCCAACGCCGCCTCCTTTACAGCGGAATCTGAGTCGTTCCGCATTTGGGGATTACAGACCCAACCTAGACGCGCTTCACCAGCCGCGGCCGGGTTCCCCTTTCCAAGCCAGCCAATCTCCGATCACCGAAGCAGATCAAGACGCATTTGATACTATGATGGGTCTGCTCAGTTCTGGCGGCATCCCAGACACGCCGGCCGCGCGGGTGGAAACGCCCGTTCCGACCCGAGGAGGTAGCGGCAGTCGGGGCCCTGGTGGCGGTAGGGGCGGAGGCGGCAGTCGTGGCACCGGCGGCAGTCGTGGACGCTCGGGCAGCTGGGCCGGCATTGCGAGTAGCTCGGCCAGTGACGCCGCGTTAGCCGTGGCGAGGGGTCCAGTCGCGGCAAGCCATACACCAAAGCCGAGAGCATTGCCGTGGCGAAGGCGTGGGATTCTATCACTTCGGACCCCGTGGTGGGCACCGATCAGGATTCGGGGAGCTTTTGGAGGCGCGTCAGTGGGGCATACGAGGAATTCAAGCCCGACGGCGCTGAGAAGCGCGACCCAGAACAGATCCGAAAAAAGGTCGGTAGGATTCTGCGGGCTACCAAGCTGTTCGCGTCCATCTACGAGAACAACCTTCGCCACGCCGAGAGTGGCCGAAGCGCAGCTGATGTGAAGACCCTGTCGGAGGGCCAATACCGCAAGACGGGCCAGCCGAAGTTCACCTTGTGGGAGGAGTATCTTGTCCTCGCGGATTGTCCGAAATTCAGGTCGATCGTCGCGCAAGAGGTGGGCACAGCTCCTGGCCCGAAGCGCACAAGGCACAACCTTGCCGGGCAATACAGCAGTGGGAGCGGCTCGCACGAGTTCGAGCAGTCCGACGAGCAAGTAGAAGAGCCAGCCGCGACTCACATAAGGCGACGACGGCCCCCGGACAACAAGCCTCTATCCGCATCGCCAGAGGGGTAGAAGTGCCTCCCACATATCGGCGGCCGCGTCCGGATCGCGCTTCCCCCAGTCTGCCCCAATCCCACTGCCCACGGTGCAACCCCACGAGGTATTGGCCAATACCATAGACGTGCAGTTGATGCAACAACTGCAAGACGTATGCAGCAAATACGCAGGGGAAACTGACCCGTACCTCAGGAACGTCTACAAGCGGCTCATCACTCGGATTGAGAGTCGACTGGGGTCTGTTGATAATGCTCCTGGGGAAACCGCGGCGGCAGCAGCGAGAGAGAAGGAGGAGAAGGAGGAGAAGGAGAAGAAGACGACGACGAGGAAGCCGACTCCGACACCGAGTAGGCGGTGGCGGAATTTTTAGTTGTATTTTATTTTACATATTCGTTGTAACATTTTACCGGTTTGAAATACAACGAATATTCGACCCTAATAATTACCTAGTTTTCTATTTATTTATAATGCGATTATTTTATTTATAAAATTTTGGGGCTATTGGAGGTGTCCACTATAGTGGCGGAAATAGAATTTTGGGGCTATGGACAACAAAACTGGGGCTATAGACAAAAACTGGGGCGGGGCTATTGGGCGTGTCCACCTTATAGTGGACACCCTTACACGACTCATTTATATATGGACTAAAATTTTTGTTCATTTTCTCACTTCACTAGTAATTAGAATAACTGTGACGCGTTAATTTAACGAGTCGGAAAATTAAGTGTTTATTTTGATCGCGGTTGAAATCTGCTACCACAACTGGCCACCATCGTGCTAGTTAAAACAAATCACGATGTCAAAATAATTAGTAGTAATATCATGAAGTATATGCACTAATTTTTTTTCCGTCCATTTCCAAAGAGTATGAAGATTCCAATTTTATAAACTTTTTTTAATAAGGCGAGACTCATTATTCACTGACAATATTTAAAAAATCCTCTCTTTTACTTTACCAATAATATATTAAAACCCAAGTTGAATCTAAAGTTCATACTCTTTGGAGACGGAGAGAGTATCATTTTTTAAACCTCAGAAACACAAACACAATTTTCATGTTGGAAACATGTGGAAAATGTGGGAGACCTTTGATGTGGCCAAGACCTATGGCCTTTCATCTTAGGTAACCCTAAATACATAAAGAGATAATTTGATTGCAAGACCTTTCCAGTGCTTTCTCTAGCCTATAAATAGGCTTGATCTTAGAGTGGAAGGACACACCAACAAATCATTCTCTCTTCTCTCTAGCTCAAGCATTCTAGTTCACATTAGGAGCATTGCATTGCTCGGTTCTCGCCTCCAATTCAAGTTCGCCGGAGCCTACGAGTTTGAGGTGCTTCAACTCGGTAGGAGGAAAGTCGTTTCATCTTTGAGGATGTTGCGCCAATCCGTGAGCACTAGCCGGGGCGTATCTCGTCTTGCGGAGAGAGGGATACCTCGACTCGACTTGAAGAAGACTATAGTTTGCATCTTGTTCTTTTATTGTACTTACTTCGTTTTATTGACCTTCTAGTTTGTTGTTCTTTTGTAATAGCAAAAGTTTGCTCATGTAAAGGCTGCAATATTTAAAAAATTCTCTATCTCTTTTACTTTATCAACAATATATTAAAATCCGTGACGAATCTGAAGTTTATACTCTTTGGAGACGGAGAGAGTATCATTTTTTAAACCTCAGGAGCACACACAATTTTCATTGCGACGGGAAGTCGATTTGCCTTTACCGCCATTTTCGCAGGTATGAGAAATCGTAGGCAAGGGTGGTTTAGTCATTTGATCTACGTTTTCAAGGTTTTGTGGACTCAACCAAACGCGACATAATGGGCTGCATAATTTTTATTGGCTGTACCAAACATCCTATAGGATTGTCCATGAACTTGGAAAAGCCCAATATCTACGAAGTCATGAAAATCCTACCACCCGAGCCCTAGCCCTAGCCCTAGCCCTAAGGGCACCCGCAACGCTGTGCCGTTGCGGTTCCTATGCCGTTCCGGCGGAACGGTTCCGCGGCGGCATGCGTTGCGGGCTTCGTTCCGTCGCCATTCCGTGCTCATGCCGTTCCTATGCCGTGCCGCGTTCCGTTCCGGAGGAACGCGGAACGAAACGTTCCGCCACGTCGCCTCGGCGACGTGGCGGCCTCCCATTCGACGCGTGAAGCCCACTCGCTGCCCCGCGAGTGGGCTTCGTCCCGGTGACGCAATAATTCAATTTTTTTAAAAAAAATTCAAATTTAATAAATTTTTTTTTTTGCAATGGTAATGTGACCGTTTTTTTTATATCCGTTTTGTTTTTTTTTATTTTTTATTTATTTACTCTATAAATACTCCTATTTCATACTCATTTCAATCACAAACACACATCTATTCCTCTCTATTTCCACCCCAATTTTCATCTCAAATCAACTCTGCTTTCCTTCTCCCAAATTTAATCAAACTAATGGATCCTTTTGAACAAATGCGTCAAATATTGCAACAATCACTTGAAGAAGATCGACGACGGGAGGCCGAAGAAGCCGCGCCGCCCCGCCCCAACGACGCTCCCGTACGTACATCCAGCGTAACCGGGAGGAAGCCGCTGCAAGGTTAGTACGCGACTACTTCTGCGATAACCCGGTTTGGGGAGATAGGTACTTCCGTCGCCGTTTCCGCATGGGGAAACCTTTATTTCTCCACATCGTGAATACTTTGGCAGCCCGGGAAGAGTTCTTTCAGGAAGGGTACGACGCGGTCGGCTGTCCCAGCCACAAGACGCTGCAGAAATGTACTGCAGCAATCCGCCAGCTTGCGACTGGACAAACGGCCGACATGTTCGACGAATACCTCCACATCGGAGACAGCACTGGGCGAATGTGCTTGCTCAAATTCTGCAAATGCGTCCGAGCAGCCTTCACCGACGAATTTCTCCGGAGGCCAAGCACGACCGATTGTCAGTTCCTGCTCGACCTTCACGAAACAGAGCATGGATTCCCCGGGATGCTCGTCAGCGTCGATTGCATGCACTGGCAATGGAAGAATTGCCCGGTGGCGTGGAAGGGGTCCTACACGAGCGGCCACAAAGGCACCCACCCAACCGTTATACTTGAGGCCGTTGCCGACTACCGCCTTTGGATCTGGCACACGTACTTCGGGGTCCCCAGGTCGAACAACGACGTAAACGTGCTCCACCAGTCCGACCTCTTGACTGAAGTTTTGGATGGTAAAGAGCCGGCCATCAACTTCGTCGCCAACAACCGGCTTTATAAAATGGGGTACTATCTCGCCGATGGCATCTACCCGAAGTGGCCTACCTTCGTGAAGACGTGCATTGGGTCTGCGAACCCAAAGCAGGCTCTTTTTGCGCAGAAGCAGGAGGCTGCTCGCAAGGATGTGGAGAGGGCGTTCGGGGTTCTCCAAGCGCGCTTCAACATCATCAAAGCCCCGTCTCGTACGTGGTTCATGGAAAACATGGTCGACATCATGTAAACGTGCATAATCTTGCACAACATGATTGTCCAAGACGAAGGACCCGAGGCGGGAAATTGGTTCGACGACGAATCCCCCGGAAGCTCAACCGCAAGTAGTCCGCCTCGAAGTGGAGCGCATCCGTCTATACAAGAACGGTTATCTATTCGTGCAAGGACACGCGACTCTAGTGCCCATACCCAACTCCAACATGATCTAATTGAGCACATTTGGGTAAATTTTGGCGGATGAAATTATTAAAATTGTGTACTTTTATTTTTTTAGGATTTTAATTGTGTGCTTTTTATTATTTTAGGATTTTAATTGTGTGCTTTTTATTTTTCTAAAAGTTTAAATTTTTTTTAATGTTGTGTGTTTTTTAATAAAGTGTGTTTGTTTTTTAATAAAGTGTGTTTATTTAAATTGAATTGGGTTGGAAATAAAAAAAATGAAATTGAATGAATGGTAATTTAAGGAACAGTTAATGAACGGTTAAGGAACGGTTAAGGAACGGAGGGTTGCAGGTTCCGTTCCTTGGTTAAGGAATGGAGTAAAAAAGTACAGTGGGGCCCTCAAATAGTGGTTTAAGGAACGGTATAGGAACAGCGTTGTGGATGGCTTAGGGATTTTTCTTTTGGATAGACTGCTAAACAGATCAATATCTATACACCATCCATAATCATAGTCAAATCCAAACACATATGTCTAACTACAACATATGTATCTTTACATTGCACACAAATTTACCATGCTACTCCTACATATTATAATCTATACCCTTTATCCGCAATTAATTAATAATATTATTTTCTCATTTTGTACTGTCCACGAAAAATAGTTGACTTTTATTTTTGAAAAAAATTTCCAACCAAATAAAATAGGTGTAATTCTTCATTAACAATATTCATAATCCATTTAGAAAATGTACATTTTCTCGAGTGAAGAATGAATGAATAGCAAGACACAAACTCGTTATGGCCCATTTTCAGTGAAACAAAGTGGACATCAGCTGAGCCATTGAATTGGCCCATTTCCAAACTCGAGCATAGGCCCACTCGAAATCCAGCTCTACCAAGGCCAAACCCAGGCACAAGCCGTGACCAACCCAGATAAGACCCACAACTACTAATTTGGAGTATATTTCAATTATATCCACTATGATATTAATAGAACTCTAATTAAATTTATCTAAAACTTTTATATTAATTAATATTTTTAAGTTCATCTTTAATCGAGTTTTAAAAAACTATTTGCAATAAAAATAAAACCAGTTATTTTTAGGGGTGGGGAAAAATATTGAAATACCGCACTTACCGTATTGGAAAAATACCAAAAATACTAGTTTTTTTTTTGGTATACCGAAATCTTTTGGTATGTTAACGGTATCAATTTTTTTATGCCACGGTATACCGAATCCTTAGTGCATATTGAAAATTTGGTATATGTTAAAATATTACTCCCTTCGTCCCATAAAAATATGTGCACTTTTCATTTTCGGTCGTCCCAAAAAAATATGTGCATTCCATTTTTAGAAAGCTATATCAATTTAATAATATAGGTCCCATTATCCACTAACACTACTTTAACTACCATTCTCCTCCTCTCTCTTACTTTACCGTACCATTCACCTCATCTCTCTTGCTTTACTAAATTTATCTTAATTTCCGTGCCATATCATCCGCCTATATTTTTATGGGACAGAGAGAGCATATTATATTTAATATATTAATATATAAAATAGAATTAAAAAGAAAAAAATCTCTGAAAATCATACTTAAATATTTTGTGTAGAGAATAGATTTTTTTACATAATGTTATTACGGTATGCCGTAAAAGTGCGGTATGCCAAAACAATGGTAAGGTAACGGTATAGAAAATTAATCATACCGAATTTTCGGTGTACCACAATGCGGTATACCAAAAATTCGGTATGGTATTGGTATGATATTTGTCATACCGCAATTTTCTGTACGAGTATACGGTATGACGTTCTAAGTACGGTATACCGTACCAATCCACCTCTATTCTTTCTCGCGTAAGATACTCAACTCTTCTTTTTCATTCCATGCGGTTTTGCATTTATTGCTATTTTTTTTATATATTATCTCTTCTAGCTATCCACTTTCAATTTCGAAATGGAGAAAGACGGCAAAAAAGAAAGTGGAGGTAGTGGCCATGAAAAAAATGATGACAAGGAATTCACTCCATCGTCGCCGCGGGAGAAGCTACTCTTCTCTATTTCAAGCCTCTCCTACTCTAGAGGTGCCCACGATTCCGGAATTAGCGGTTACGGTTGGGTTTAGGGTTTTTAGGGTTTCAGTTCTCAAAATAGTAAAATGACTCTATTAACATGGAACGGGGGAGTATATCTTTAAATAACTTCAATTAAAGGGTGAGGTGTGGGACATTGAGCCAGGTTTTACCGACCCAGCCTTTCTCAGATACAACCGTCAAGTCCTCGATAGGCTCTTTGGATGCATCAAAACTTGTTTTATTTCGAAGTTTATGATCTGTCTGGCGAGGTCTATGAGGAACATGCGCGGATAGAGCATTGGTTGCCATTAGAGAAATCAATGTTGGCATGGTATAGTATAAATATTTAATGATTAAAACATAACATGATATTACACGATTAAAATATGATATTACACGATTAGACTTGATTTACATGATTATACTTGTCTTTAAACATGACTTACTCGATATAAACCAGATTTACACGATTTAAATTTGATTTACACAAACATAGATAATAGAATTTAATGGGTTACCCGAATCAAATTCAACCCAACACGAACTTAATTCGAAATTACTAAAGTTTTAACGGGTCAACCAGATAAGAGCACAAACTAATTATGAGCTTAACTCACTTGATTCACATCCGCTCCAATTTTCTTTTCTAGAAAAGTACTCCAATATAGTTATCTTATCGCCAAATGCATTCTTTTTGGATCGTTGCACATATGCAAATGTGTAATTACAGGCCGCCATTTTGGCCACCAGCTTGATATGGAAAACACGAATGAAGTCGCGGTAAATGACTTTAACCTTCAAGACTTGAAGAATTTTGTCGTGGAATATCAGTCACATTATGTGCCTTGAAATAAGATGGGAGAAAGTCGCACTCCATCATCTCACCCTTAGTGAGGGCAGCAACACAAGATTCAACACAAAACATTAGATGGCTTCAAGCTTGAAAAAAAAAACTCTTTTGAATTTCAAGCGCGGAGACGTCGGGTATCTCCAATCCTTTGTACTTGAAGAAGCTCCTATTACCCGTCGTAATCATATGCTTCTTCGACTTCGCTTTCAATATAAATTCTACGGTTCGACAATCAGAAGGATCATATATATTCAATATGGAGACTATGAGCTTACGGAGTATCACTTAAATATCATCTTGATGTGCAGTGTAACAGTGAGGGCCAAGATTAAGTTCTTATCACATCGGAAAAACTTTTCAAGAATTGCAAGTTTCTCGGTATCTCTTAAATGTATTACCTTTGAATTATAGAAGTTGTTCCGGTGGAATCCATAGAAAAAAAAGAATCTTCCCCACGACGGCGGAAGAGTGAATTTCTTGCCTTCTGTTCCATTACCTCCACCTTCGGCATGGAATCGAGAGCTGGAGGAGGAGGAGGGGGACTGCCCAAAGAAGTAGGTCATCGAGGTGCCCAAGGTTTACGGTCCCGGTGGTTAACCGCGAAACCTTAACCGGTGCTTACAGTTCTTAACTAGAACCGTGAGAATTTACTCAAACCGAAACCATACCGGAACGGCCAGTTCCGAGCGGTTTCAAAGCGAAACTGTGAAAACCGCTGGAAAACCGTGGAACAAAGCCGGAACCGGTGGTTTGGAACCATAAAAACTACCGGTTCAGAACTGAAACCGAAACTGATGGTTTTGGAACCGTAACCGCAAAACACCCTCAGTAGTTCGGCAATTTCCAAAACTGTAACTGCTGATTCAGAAACCGTGGGCACCTTTAGGGTAGGAGAGGCTTGATATAGAGAAGAGTAGCTTCGGTCAAAACGGATCCCATAGAATATTCACACCAAGAGAGAAGATTGAGGAGAATAATTAATTGATTGCTAGGATTGATTCAATTGTATAAAATCCGAAAATAGATTGATTACATTTACAGCTTTACCATAGATAGGAATGATTCTATCCTATATAATGTAGAGGTCGTACATTATTCAAATCATCAAGCAATACACTACATCTTCTACTCTCAAACATCCTATATCTTTCTTTCGTCAATATGAGTATCACCTCTCTCGATTACCATCGTTAAGATGGTATCAGAGCAGGAAATCAACAAAAAGCCTCAAATGGAGGTCAATCAAATACACACTCTCGAGCTATTGATCGAGTCTATCTCAAATTTAATTGATTTGTACAAAGCCAACACAAATCAAAACCAAAAATCCTACCACCCGAAGAAAACCAGCGGCGAATCTGCCACTACTCCGAAGAAAATCAGCGGCGAATCTGCTAAACTTCGGGACAAAGAAGAAGATGATGAAAATTTCAAGCATCGTGAGGCTGTTACAGAGATGAGGGATAATTTCATGAGAAAAGTAGCTACACTAAAGAGTGAACATGCGAATATGTGGGAAGAGTTTCTTCAGTTACATGAACAGAGGAGGCAACAAGCATGTCAACACATTCCTGAATCTGGTTTTGCTGGTTATAAGCAACCGACTTACCCAGACTTTAACGGTTCTCCTTCCAATCGACGTCTCGGAGTATTCAGTCAGCGGCCGGCGGCGCCGACGCTAGAGCTCTTAGAGGGTGAAGGAGCGTCGGCGGCTTTGCGGTGGAAAAGGAGGAAGAAGCAGAGGAGGTGCAGGGCCAACGCACCGACGGACAGCGCCTATCCACCGTCCTCGGTGGAGCTGCCGGACTCCTGCCGCCTCTTCTGCCGGCCAGCAAGCCCGGCACCGTCCTCAGCCTTGGAAGCATGTCGGCCATACCTCCAGCCTCCAGCCTCGGAAGCCTGTCATCCTCAGCGTCCCTCCCGTGAAATGACGACGCCTTCTCCGACAAGGGCCTATCCATCGAAGAGCATCGACGGCGGCGGCAGCTTTGCGATGGGAAACAGGAAAGAAGTGAAGAAGAATGAAGGGGAGGCGGCTGGGGTTTCCGAGAATGGGGGAGATCTTCAATCAAATACCCAGACTCTTACAAATCCCAAATTCAACCCCTCTAATTTCCCTATACTACAAATCCCACCCCAGATTCATACCCAATCCCAAAATCCACCCACGAAAAATCAAAAATCCCAAAACCGACCCCATTTCTCCCAAATATACCAGAAACCACCCCAGATCTGTCCTAAACCTCACAATGCCCCACGAATTTTACCCAAAACACAATGACCCCAAAACTGCCAAAACATTGCAGATTACTCCTCAAATTCAGCCATTTACTCTGTGTAAAAATTCTTTTGAACCCCTAGCATGTTCTTCAACCTCACAATCACATACCAAAGACACCCAATGGATATTTGATTGCGGGGCTACCGACACAATGTCATTTGATGCCTCAGATTTTTTATCCATTTCAAAGTCAGAAAAAACCTATGTCCAAACTGCCAGTGGAGACTTAGCGCAAGTCTGGGGGGCGGGAACAATTAATATTTCTCCTACTATAAGCCTGTCTAACTGCCTTTATGTTCCGTCATTATCACATAAGCTCTTATCCATTAGCTATGTGACTAAGGAACTAAACTGCAAATTACTGATGCAACCGGAATTTTGTATGCTGCAGGATATCAAGACGGGGACGATAGTTGGGCGTGGCACTGAACGATGCGGACTGTACTATGTGGATGAGATAGTCCAACAGAGTACTGCAATGCTGACTCACGGACTGACAGACAGGCAGGCTTGGCTTTGGCATCGTCGGTTAGGACACCCATCTATAGGATATCTTCGTCTACTTTATCCTAAATTAACTACTTCTATGCAGTCTTTTCATTGTGAAACTTGTTTGTTGGCCAAAAGCCATAGACACTCGTTTAAGTTGAATAATACTAGAATGAACAAACCTTTTGCGTTGATTCACTCTGATGTGTGGGGCCCTGCGCCTGTTACTGGGGGTCAAGGATTTCGTTATTTTGTGTTGTTTGTGGATGATTATTCTCGTATGACGTGGGTTTATTTTTTGAAAAATAAGTCCGAAGTTTTGGAAAAATTCACAGATTTCTATACACTTATCCAAACCCAATACAATCAGAACATCCAAATCCTTAGGTCAGATAATGGGGGAGAGTTTGTGAATGGGAGAATGCAAGACTTTTTTCGAGAAAGGGGTTTAGTCCACCAAACTTCTTGTGCGTATACTCCAGAACAAAATGGAGTAGCAGAACGGAAAAATAGATACATCCTTGAAGTCACCAGAGCCCTCTTAATCGAGTCCAAAATACCTAAAACTTTCTGGCCAGAAGCCGTAGCCACCGCTGTCTATCTCATGAACCGCCTACCTACTGGAATCCTACAATTCAAAACTCCCCTAGATACTTTCTCCAAACATTTTGAATTACCATCTTCACTGTCGCTTGAACCTAGAGTTTTCGGCTGCTCAGTCTTCGTCCATATTCCTAAACATGAGCGTACTAAGTTTTCACCTTGTGCCCTCAAATGTGTTTTCTTAGGGTATGGAAAAAATCAAAAAGGTTATAGGTGCTATGATCCGGCTACAAGTCGTATGCACACGACAATGAATTGTGACTTTGTGGAAGGAGAATACTTCTATAGCCAATCTAGTAGTCAGGGGGAGATTCAACCGGAAAATAATCCTACTAGTGACCTACTAAATTGGCTCCCTACACCTATGCCTTACCAGGGGAGAAACCAGTCAGGGGGAGAAGACGAGCCTAAGCCAAGCCCTGTCACAGACGTTGGTCTAACAGAGGAAAGTAGTGGTACCGCCGGACAGTCAAATCCCATTGAACAGGACGAGGAGTTAGGTGCCATTGCTCAACCGCCAACCCAGTCTTTGAATCCAGAGGTAAACAATTCTGATCCGGATAATATATGGTTAGAAAGTACTAGTGATGACAGGGACGGTGGAGATGACACGCAAACCAATAGTAGAGACCAAGATACAGGGCAACCATATGAATTACCACCCAAAAGTACACGAGGGGTACCGCCACGGAGATACTCTCCAGACTGGAAAGGGAGAAAGGCCAGATATGCAGTGGCGAACATAGCTCAAGGACAACTTTCTGAAATGGCCCGTGCGTTTGAAGCTGCCCTATATGAAGAAGAGGAGATACCACAGTCATTTGAAGAGGCCTCAAGACACAAACATTGGAGAGAGGCCATGAAGAAAGAAATAGATGCACTAATAAAGAATGAGACATGGGAGAAGTGTACACTGTCGACAGGGAAGAAGCCAGTCGGATGCCGATGGATATTCACTATAAAAAGGAGAGCCGATGGTTCAATCGAGAGGTATAAGGCGAGACTTGTGGCGAAGGGATACACGCAAGTGTATGGAGTAGACTATGAAGAAACCTTCTCTCCAGTCGCGAAGCTCAACACCGTCCGAGCACTATTGGCTGTAGCAGCATGCAGAGACTGGCCCCTACACCAGTTCGACGTCACCAACGCCTTTCTCCATGGAGAACTGGAGAAAAATAAGGAAGTCTATATGGAAGTGCCACCGGGATGTTCAGCAGATTTTGGAAAAGGCCAAGTATGTCGTCTAAGGAAAACCTTGTATGGGCTAAAGCAGTCTCCAAGAGTTTGGTTCGGAAGGTTTTGTCAGGCAATGATCAAACAGGGTTTCAAACAAAGTCAGTCAGATCACACACTTTTCACGAAGAGAAGAGGAGACAAAATCACTTGTCTAATCATCTACGTGGACGACATGATCATCACAGGCGATGACAGTGAAGAAATTCAAAACCTGCGAGAGAACCTATTCAAGGAATTCGAGATGAAGGATCTAGGAGCATTGAAGTACTTCCTTGGAATAGAAGTGTTGAGATCCAGACACGGAATATTTCTAAGGCAAAAGAAGTATGTCCTGGATTTGTTGGCAGAAACAGGCCTATTAGAATGCAAGCCAGCCGAAACTCCCATGAACCCGAACCACGGTCTAAAAGTGGAAGAAGGAACCGCACTTGCAGACCGCGAACGGTATCAGCGGCTAGTGGGAAAGCTTATCTACTTATCCCACACTCGGCCAGACATTACATATGCAGTGGGCATCGTGAGTCAGTTTATGCATCGACCACAAGCTGACCACATGGAAGCAGCCTTGAGAATTGTCCGGTATCTAAAAGGAACAGTGGGTTATGGAGTATTCCTAGCTAAGAGAGAGACACTTGAAATCGACGGATACACTGATGCAGATTGGGCAAGTAATCCCGTCGATAGAAAGTCAACAGGAGGCTACTTCACGTTCGTTGGAGGCAACCTTGTCACGTGGAGAAGCAAGAAATAAAAGGTGGTGGCCCTCTCTAGTGCCGAAGCCGAGTTTAGAGGAATCAAGAGTGGACTCATGGAGATCATGTGGTTGAGGAGGTTGTTAACCGAAATTGGCTACCCACCTACACGGACGAGTCAACTATTCTGCGACAACAAGGCAGCAATCAGTATTTCAGAAAATCCAGTGCAACACGACAGAACAAAACATGTAGAAGTCGACCGACACTTCATCAAAGAAAACCTTGAGGCAGGCACCATTGAGTTCCCGTTTGTGCGTTCGGAAGACCAATTAGCAGACATCTTAACTAAAGCAGTTCATCCGAAAGCCTTCAAGGAGATTTTGGACAAGTTGAGAATCGGGGATACCGTTTCTCAACTTGAGGGGGAGTGTCAAAACGGATCCCATAGAATATTCACACCAAGAGAGAAGATTGAGGAGAATAATTAATTGATTGCTAGGATTGATTCAATTGTATAAAATCCGAAAATAGATTGATTACATTTACAGCTTTACCATAGATAGGAATGATTTTATCCTATATAATGTAGAGGCCGTACATTATTCAAATCATCAAGCAATACACTACATCTTCTACTCTCAAACATCCTATATCTTTCTTTCGTCAATATGAGTATCACCTCTCTCGATTACCATCGTTAAGAGCTTCTCCCGCTGCGGCGATGGCGGTGGCGGAGTGAATTCCTGGCCTTCTTTGTTTCCATGGCCACTACCTCCACTTTCTTCTTTGCCATCTTTCTCCATTTCTAAATTGAGGGTGGAGAGGAAGAAGATATAATAAGAAAAAACTCAGCAAGAAATGCAAAACCTAGGGAATGAAAAAGAAGAGTTGAGTATCTTACGCGAGAAAGAATACGAAATCCAACAGTGGCAACAAGGCCTTTTATTTTTCCTTCAAAAATTTTCAAACACTAAAATTTGCCGGAGGGTAGACTAATTTGGATGTTGTGAAAAAGAAGCGTAACACCCCGACTTTTTCAATTACTTTTTATTTGTTTTTGAAGATGTCGTTTGTACACCTAAATCTTTTTTAAAGCTCAAGTTCTTTATACGTTTTAGGGACTCGATTTACTATCAATGAGAAAGATGTGAATGGAAACGAAAGAAACGAGGTATGTGATATCGACTATGGAGGATAAATTTTTTTTTACCAAAACAAATATTCTTTTCTAACACAAACTAGCTTAAACATCATCTCACATTATTCACACCCGCTCCAATTTTTCTTTTCTAGAAAAGTACTCCAATATTGTTATCTTATCGCCAAAGGCATTCTTTTTGGATCGTTGTACATATACAATTGTGTAATTACATGAGTGTTCGTGTTGTGTCGAAAATTATCTAGAAGGTCCAAATTTATCAAAAGAAATCCGGCTAAATACAACCCGCTTAAATCATGAGCTTGGGTTAAGCCCGACCTCAGCCTGCCTACCTCGATACTGGCCTGGGCTGGCTGGCCAAGCCCAACTCATTTGATTAATTCCAAATGAAGGTAAAGACAGCTAAAGACACCCTCACAGCTAAGCAATGGAAGCACTAGAAAAGGTAAAGTTTCTATGATGCAGCCAAAACGTGTTAAATTCCAGGGGCGATATTGTGATTAATACCACTATTAATACCTATGATCTTATATTATAATAATGCTCCATATTTAATTAGATTTTCAAACAGTCACACATTATAGTTGTATTAAAAGGGCAGACGTGTTTAAAGCCATCTGTCTTAAAACCTGTGATTACTTTCTCTTCTGTCCACCACAATTCCGCTTAATCTTGGGCCCTTTTTTCGATTTCTTGAATCTTTCTTCGCTTGCTCTGTTTTCCAGTCGTAATTATATTACCCAAAAAGCTATATTTTTTTTGTGGGAACTGCTTTTTACAAGATTTTGGGTGGCAAAAAAGGGTGCTCGTTTAATCCAAGAAAATCCCAAGATTTTTAGTTTTATCTGATGGAAGATCGCAAGGAGGTATGTTGATTCTCGGATTTTTCATTTATAAAAATCGTTTCTTTTTTCCGTTTCAAGTGCTTTTTTGCTGTATTAAAACAAATTTATGGTGTTTTCAATGTTTCTAAGCGTATGATTGTGTATATCTGTGGTTGATGTTTGAAAGAATCTGAATTAGAACTCAGATTTTCTGATTTTATTTAATTTTTCCTTGTTTGTAATTATCTGATTGCTGTTTTACAGTTGTTGCATGCATAGCTATTATTTTAATTCTTGTTCTGTCTTAATTGTTGAAATTCTTTGTAAAGACTTGGTTTTTTTTCTAGATGAAATGATGAAAATCAAATTGTTGAATTTTCTTTGGGAGTAATATTCTTGATGAAGTCAGAATTATAGATATTGTTATTTATTATTTCTAGCTATTTTTTATGTTGGGATAGAAAATCCAGTCCTAGTTGTGAATGTTACTGTTATGCTTCTCTGCCATTTTGATTTGTCTTCATTGAAATAATGGAAGATGCTTGAGTTTTCTGCAAAAAAGGAAAAAACTTTATTTTTTGATCTGTCTAATTGTCTTCATTCAATTCAGAAGCACATGCTTTAGAAAGGCATGAGTCAATTATAGAGATTAACAACTGTATGTGAGTAGTCATTAAGTGGCTTCAATATTCAAATCAGATGTTGATCTGCAGATGCTGTTGGACAGCTATTGCCAATAGACTGTTTCTTTTTTCTTCGTCTTTGAGCATTCGTATGACCACAGTCACTAGTTTGATTTGCAAAATCAACAATAATATAGTGTAGATGCAATTAGGATGGGATTGATGATCATGAGATTTGGCTTAATAGTGAAAAAGATTGGATTTTGATTGTTTCCTAATCACGAGCTTTTTGGGATTGTGTAGAGGAATGCGCCATGGCTATCCGTCCCACAGTTTGGGGATTGGGACCAAAAGGGACCGTTACCCGACTATTCTATGGATTTCTCGAAAATAAGAGAGATGAGGAAGCAAAACAAGAGGGACCCTTCAAGGGCTAGTCTTGGGAACGAGGACGAACTCATCCCTTCAACCACACGAGACACCACCGTAGCACCTAATGATCATCGCGACTATCATCAGAACAACTCCCCAACGGTACGCTTCTGTTTATATATATGTGTTAATGGTCCACTTAAGTATCAGATGATGTGTATTTAGAAGAGTCGAAAAAGATTTGCGCTATCAACCTACGTGTGATTTGAATGAACTGTTTTTTTGGGGGAAAAGTTGTGTATATCTTTTGCTTAAGGTCCACAAATGATTCAAGATTTTGAAGGCATGTGGTGGTGGTGTCATATAGTATCGGAGTCATGTAGGTCGAATAGGACTGGGGCGGGTCCCTTGATTTCGTACTTGTGTTGGAAATAATTGCATTATGTCTGGACCAGTAGATTCTACTGGTGTACACTTGCTATGGATGAATGAATAAGCCATGTGATGCAGAAAGCAATGTCGAATGTAACGCTTGATTGCTTATGCTTATCTCGCGGCATGGTGCCTCATTGGCATTAGTTCTTTTTCTTCGAGTAGTGGTTTGTGATGTTGCTGACATTGTTGTGGTGCAGGCGAGGCGGAGCATCTTCAGCTACTTTAACTGCTGCGTCAAGGCTTGATTCGCGACGGGATGCTGCATTTCTAGTTGTATGTTTGATGGTGTGAGGAAATGTTGTTATTTACCTTGGGTTTTGACCATTGTTTATGAAACAGAGTCATTTGAACAGAGCATGATTACTGAAGATTTCATGTTAAACTTTATTACTTGACTTAAATTTGATAATAAGGTTTTGGTAATTAATGTGTTATAATTATTTACAATGCTTCATCTCGAGGTTTCTCATTAGTTATTCTCTAAGTTGATATTGAGATATTCATATTATCATATATGTAATGAATCTCATGCTATAAGTCAAGTGTCTTGATAGTAAAACACGACATATTTTATGTTATAAGAATATGGATATAACTCATACAACATCTTACAATTTTTTCCATTATGATGGCTATGTTACATTCAAACTTTTATATGATTATAGTATTTTATTTATAGAGGATCCATTTGAATGATTTGCACATGGCCCATATTATCCTTGTCCCACCCCTCAATGGCTGAATGCCTAATTGTAACATTTGTACTGGTTAAGCTATTAATATGTAACAAATAGAGTACATTTAATTTGATATATTTTTCATAAAAATAATTTAAACTAACAAATTTTAAATTTTTAAGAGAGAAAAAGTAGTTTGTATAATAATTAAGTGAAAATTAATGTTAAAAAACAATACTGATCCATCCCTATATGTCAAAATGACATACATTAACTAACTTTTTTTTATTTATTAAAATTTCATTGTATTTAATTGGACATGACAACAAGACACCACTACAAACTAAAAAACAATGTTTATGGGATTATTGGAGACTTTCTTGTCGGTGAAAGCCACATAAGAGGGTGTGGTACGGTTGCCCTGGTCGTTTACTATAATCGTATGCATTAACTTCTTTTTACATTTTTAATTCATCAATAAAATATCTATTTAAAAATATATATAAATAATTTTTTGACTTTTTTTGTGTGCGTGGGTCCATATTATCATTGTCCCATCTTTTTTCCATTAAATCATAAAAACGCTCTGCCACTGCTAGTGATTAGAGCATCTGCAACAGTGAGCACAAGTTCTCCGTCCGTCCTTGTCGCTGGCAAGGACACGCTTGTCCGCCGCTGCGCTCTTGCCCCTGGCACGAACGTGCTCTTAACTAAGAGCACGTCCGTGCCAGCGAGCAGGGCGACGTGGTGTGTTTCTATTGGCCGTTGTCATTTTCTTTTTTTCTTTCGTTTTTTAAAAATCCAAAATAATACCAAAAAATATATTTTCGGATTCCCAAAAATATAGCCGTTTTATTACCGTTTTTTTAAATTTTTTTTATAAGAAATTTAATCTCAAAACCATCTATAAATACAAACATTCATCATCCATTTGGACGAAATTCGGTCACTTATGAATTTAATTATGTAATTTTTAATTTTTAGGATTTTAATTACGTACTTTTTAAATTTTAGGATTTTAATTATGTAATTTTTATTTTTTAGGATTTCAATTATGTAATTTTTATTTTATTTGTAATTTGTAATATTATTCCGAATATTTTTAATGCATTTTAATTTTGTAGAAATGTTTTTATTCAAATTGAATAATAGAATGGTGGGGCTCTTGTGTTCGTCCTTGCGGAAGAGCACGGCTGTAGGTGTTGTGCTCTTGCCACATAAGAGGGTGTGGTACGGTTGCCCTGGTCGTTTACTATAATCTCAATGCATTAACTTCTTTTTACATTTTTAATTCATTAATAAAAAATCTATTTAAAAATATATTTAAATCATTTTTCGGCTTTTTTTGTGTGCGTGGGTCCATAGTATCCTTGTCCCATCTTTTTTCCATTAAATCATAAAAACGCTCTGTCACTGCTAAGTCTTGTGTCATAAATAAATGTAGTTAGGTGAGAAATTCAATGTCATGTGTGGTCCTATGTGTAATAGATGAGATATTTATAAAAGTAATTGATTCGTATATTCTTAAGATATTCTAAATTAATTAATTTAATTTTTCCTTTATCAAAAATTATTGGGTATTCTCTTTTATTTTATCTTCTTACTTCATTTAAGTTGGAATGCATGAATTATATAATTCGATTTTTGTGGTTTTTGTACACTATTTTGAATATTCCCCTAATTTATTTTGGATAGGCAGTCGAAGATTGATAAGAAAGTCAGTCACACACCCACAAAAACGTGGAAGATGTTAAACCCCCTTAAATTAAATACTATTATATGATTATATCGACTAATGTCAGCACATAATCACTTTAATTTGTTAGACAATAAATTGTGACTAAATGATGTTACGGTGGTTGTAGTTTGTGGACCGCATTTGCTGATGTTGGATTTCAAATCAAACAAATTGAAATTGGCTTAGATTTTTTTTTAATAAGAAGTTAAAAACTGTCACGTCTAATATTAGCATATTAGTATCATATATGAAACAAAATAGAAAATCTCATGGCATGGGCAACCGCAACCTCTTCTGATTTGTTCAGTGTCGCCATACATCAATAATTCACCGCACCTATTAATTTCATTTTCCCAAAAACCATTTTTATAATTCAACAAATTCATCATTATATTAAACTAAGTGAACATAATTTTAATATAATTCATACAGGTTAAATAAAATCTAATTTAAGGCGCCAAATTTATTTAACAGAAAATGAAAGAAATCACCGGTGATCATTGGTCTACTACGGCGGGGGAGGGGGCGGAGTAGTCGTGGCGGAGCTTGCGGGAGAGCTGATAGAGACCGGTGCAAGCCATGGCGGAGTTGACGCCGAAGAGGTTGAGATTCCACGGCTTGATGACGAAGCAGTAGCGCGACCAGATGACCCCCGAGATGGCGATCACCGTCTGCTGCGGGTACGACAGCGTCTCGGGGGGCTTCGAGAAGTCCGAGACGTTGGCGATGCTCAGCCCCCACTTGAACGTCGGCGCCCAGAAATGGATCGTCTTCGGCCCCGCCGGGTGGTTCCACAGACTCCGGAGCTTCGAATTCATCTCTCTCACTTTCTCTCCTTCTATGTGTATGAATAGGTGTTAGTTAAGTTATAAATATCATCATACTTTATAGTTGGTGTGGTGTGTCTTTAAAGAATATGTGTTTTATTAAATTGTCTCAATCGGATTTGGCTTTGCTTCATGGAAGTTACCGATATCAACCGTAAGTGAGACCATCCTAGTGATCTTATCCCATATACTTTCATGGAGTATATGTCACCGGTTCGGTTCAAATCCGCCGGTTTTTTAACGGGGTTTTCCGGTAAAATCTTTTTCCCAATGTATTTTTATTGTGTCTTTATGAGTTTTGCTCCAAAATGACAGTTCAAAATTTCTAAAATAGAAACTAATCATAGTATTTCAATTCTGGATCAATGTAGGAAAGACAAATCTGGTTAAGAATTATGGATTCGATTCTGATCACAGCTGAAGATACAGTGTCAACTCGATATCTCTATTCTAAGTATTCACTATTAATTTTAATATACAATATGGAAAAAAATCATCCACTATCAATAGTCTTAGTACTAAATGATTTCGAGTTTTAGTATAAAATTAGTAACATGAAAGAAATACAAAATAATTGAATTATTAATTGTAAAAAATAAGCTAATACTATAAAGAAATAAACTTGTCAAAAATAGTACTAGATGCTTAATTTGTATGAACAATCCAAAATATAGAGAAGTATTACAAGATAGACTCCTCATCTCTAGATAAAGTAAGAAAGAGAAAAAAGTTACTATATATAGAAATAACTCAATTATGAGGAAACTTCCCAAAATAGAAAAATGACTCAACTGTGGGGGAACGGAGTCGATAACAAAAATTTCACCATATTTTAATGTAATACTAGTTTAATAGGTGGAGTTCCATTGCGGCGGCTGTAAAGTCTGTTTGGTCTTATCTATCCAAGTTTTTGGGGTTAAAAAATTACCTATATTGGATAGTTATTGCTCTGTGTCTCTATCCCAGTGGCGCCAGATTATATATATTCATCAGCTTTCTACATATACAAAATTTATTGTAACCTTGTAGTATTATGTATGTGACTCGGTCAGACCATAATATCATTCAGTAATGAAGCTAAAATCATTCAAATGGTGATCCGATTTGTGTGAGCTAATGGGGTTGAGGACCAATTCAAGTGGGCAGACATTAATTATGATAAGGAACAGAAAGGAGCCTATCTATGCTATTAATTGGTCCTGCCCATAAATTAAATTAAAGTTAAACAAAAACATCATTCATTTTTACAAAGGAATGCACATCCAACCAAAACTCAGAACCAGTTTTAACTGAAGCTAGCTCGTACACAAAAAACTACAGACTTACCCGAGAAGCTACATTCTTTGCTTTGTGGCTGTAGAGATACACGGAATACATGTTGGTGCTGATCAACAGATGCTCTTTTCTACTTGAAGGTGGAGAGCCTTGGAAGTTTGTCCCGCAAATAGTAGAGCCTCGCCCTCCTCACCTTCCGGTGCTTGAGTACTTTTATCTCTTTGATATTCGGTGAATATCTGTACAATACCATACATCACAAATCAACTTCTTTACGAATTGCTTTGAGATATAATGTAGCTATGCACAAGTCTAAAAATCAGCAGTTGCTCCAGCACAAAATGCAGGTCAATCTCAAATGAACATGTTTGCTAATCGAACCTATATAGTTTGATATCAGTAACAGCCAGTCAACAAATACAAGAATAATACTACCTTACACAGGTATAATCAATGCTGTAGTGACAAAACTAGACAAAAAATATTCCAATGCAAGAAAAGTCGAATATACTTTCCAATGAATTGGCATATGCTGACGGCAATTTATTTATAGAATGAAGTCCATGTTTGCAAAATGAGCATATGAAAAACACATAGTGAGGAGGCTCAGAAACCCTAATTCATGATCCATTCCACATCTCCAAGGTTCCGATATTCACTTTAGACCAATGCACAAGTCTCTCATCATACAGGAATGCTGATTATAACCAAACATACCTATCTAACCATTCTAATAGAGGTATAAAGGTAACTTAAACTGGATTGTAGTCCTTGTAGTTGTACCTACTAAGTAACACTCCCTTTCTTTAACCATTTTTACTGCTCCTTACATTCTCCTCTTCAATAGTAAAGATAATTACTTGAGTCTCTGATAAATCTCACAATTGTAAATCATATTCAGGGACAAGTCTATTTTTTCTCGCTACTTTTGTTATCCTCTTGCAAGACTTTATAGAAGTACTGAGATCAGAATCCTTTGGATCCCCAATATAGTGACTAATCTATTTGGAACAAAGTTTTTAAATTGATGAGGATTACCCAAAGAAAATCCTACTTAGTTAAATTTTATCAAGAGCAACAAATATTGAGTAGCACTTATTTCTAATAATTCTCAATGCAAATTTAAAAGTGGAAGAACCAATACTTACTCCCCAAATTGGAGCTACAGCAAGTTGGGAACATTAAAGCTGCACTCCACTATTCTTCTCACACCAAAAATTATTGTGTTTCACTTCAATTTATTACTAACACCGAAATTACTCTGAGAATTTTTAATTGAAGAGAAAACAAGCACAACATTCACCAGCATAACATATCACCTAATGACTCGTAACATACTTTAAATTCAGTTTAAACATGTTTTAACATTTAACTATACATTTCCTTCCAATTGGAGTTACATCTGTTGCTTCATCCTCACGAAAACAGTTTTGGGCTTTTATCCATGACAAGAAAAATCTAATGAGATGGACTTGGTATGACAAGATAATGTGACATTAACTAAAAACAAGGAGTTCATCTATCATATTTCTTAAACAAAACACAGTAAAGCATACAGGTGTACTCACAAGTCAGTCCTCGAGAGCTTGTGTTTTAAAGAGAAAATTGAGGTTTTTTTCAAGCTATCTATCAGATGGTGTAGTCAATGTTTTTTACTCATTAAATAAACAAAAGTAACAGGATATAGTAGAAAAAACCAGAGGCACTAGAGAAAAGAACAGAAATGATGACCCAGATAAAACCAAACTGAAGTTTCCATTGGCCAAAACCCAACTAAAGTTGAATTATTCAAGACATTTAGCATTAACAGAGAGGTCTGGATAATTCAAGAAGTTCAGAATTTATGATATTTTCTTGGTTTCCTAACGACCGTGTCACTGTTAAAAGTTTATATAGATCTCTGCAAACAAGTCTTGCTACACTAATTAGTTTATTCTCATACAAAAAGAAAAAAATCAGTAGATTAAAGCAAAAACATGATGATAAGTACTTTTGATCATGCTTGTAGACTACTTACACTGGGAACACAATCTCAACCCCAACACCAGCAACTATACGTCGAATGCGAATCGTTGTGTGGATGCCAGCATTTTGCTTCGATATAACTATGCCTTTGTATATAGACAATCTTCGTCTGTTTTCTGGAACTTCCTGTAAACAAATAGAAGTTCTTGCTTTCACACTGAAACTTGACAAAATTCGGCAGGTAACATTAGAGATAATTAAAAATTCCATGGAAAACTTACCAGCTTGATTTCAACGATATCTCCTGTACGAAGATCGGGGATAGGCCTTTCACTGTCTGACGCCTCAATTGCCTTTTTGTTTAGTATCTGGTTGTAACAAGAAAATGTGGAAGTCGTACACACCAATAAGTAAAGTCCTATTCTGCTTCTAAAATGTTCACAGGAAAGCAAAACTATTTGATACAAGAGCTGGGTAGAATATACTTAGAACGTTAACTAAGGAGTACTATAAAATGAGTCTACAGTTTAGTATTTCAAACAGTGCATCATTTATTGGATTCCAAAACAGTTTTCAGACCAATTGTGCTACACTAGTGCCAATTTTCTGAACCAATACAAAATACTACACAACTTTTACACTTCCACTGGTTATAGTTAGTTTGCAACAACAGAATTCGGAACAAAAATCGCATTTATGAAAGATTAGTGTAAAGTAGAATAAAAATTCATCAATTGCTTCATGTTAGGGCCTTTTCTATACCTTGGGCTTAATTGGCACGAAACTCTGCGCACTCTCCACAATGCCCCAATTTAACCTACCTAGTCTACTCATGGAGAAACTCTGCATACTCTCCACATGATATTGTAAATATTAAATGAGGATGCCATCTGTTCATGACTCAACCTAATCCAAAGTTTCCTTCACCTCCCACAATCAAAATTATTGAAAACCAGCAAAATTTGTACATAGTTTTTCTCTGGCTTTATCCGAGAATCAAAGTTAAATGAAGAATTAAGCAAGGCTGATGAATTGAGAAAAGTACCCCCATTATGTCGCCGAGCTTTATCCTAGGTTTGAAAGGCGGCTTCTCAACCTCAGCCTCTTCAGACTCCACAATATCCACATTTTCCTGGCTCTCTTCCACTACCGCTTCTGCTTCAGGATTGGCTTCAGCCCTCACCAAAAATGATAATTTTTTATCCTTCTGAGCGAAATTAAATCCAAAAGGCCGCGCCACAACCAATCCGGGGCGCCGCAAAGAGAGTGCTGAAAGCGCCAATTTCCTAGGCTGGCATTGCGCCGAACATCTGGGGACCGTGAACAACGTCTGCGCATGTATATATATGTACATTGAAAAAGTGTTTGTTATTGAATTTTGGAAGGCGATGAATGCAGAGAAGCGGAAATTTACCTGAGGAAGAAAGTTGGAGGACATCATTGGAGAGATTGATGCAGCGATTCGGAAATGAATCGATATCTGTTGAAGATGAGCTGAATATGTGTATGTATGTGGAGTGCATGCAGCCTTATCTGCTTAGGGATTGAAATTTTACAGTGGGCTGAAAAGTGAAATAAATTTTGAATTTGAGGTTTAATTAATTCTTTAGTTAGGGCATCCGCCGTGGTGCGGATGTCCCGGCGGAATTTCCACTGCCACATCATAAGGATTTCTCACTGCTCTGCCACGTCATAAGGACTTCTCACTGCTCTGCCACGTCATAAGAACTTCCCACTGCACAGTGGCGGAATTCCCGACGGAATTCACACATTAAAAAAATTCACAAATTCACAAATTAACCAATTTCCGGAAGTAAATAATTTACGGAATTAAAATTTCGACGCGAATAGGGAAAAAATTCCATTAAAAAAGGAAAAGTACATTTCACCAAATTAAAAAAAAATACATTTCAATAATTAAAAACTACATCAACGACGACCCCTACGCTGCCACACTTCTTCGATAATATCGCTCTGGAGTCGAACGTGAGCTTGTTTTTGGCACATGTCGGCAAATGCACGAACTCGATCGACCTCGTCATGGGGCATACTCATGCGTACATTGCTCGTGGCCACGCCGTTGCTTGGACTCGCAGCGTCGTCATCATCATTTGCCCAGTCGGTCAGTGCTAGGCCTTCATCTTCGACGATCATGTTGTGCATGATAATACATGCGTACATGATGTCGGTGATGCTGTCAACGTACCACAGTCGTGACAGACCCTTCACTGCCGCCCATCGAGCTTGGAGCACACCAAATGCCCACTCCACATCCTTGCGCGCTGCCTCCTGACGTTGCGCAAAGTATACCTTCTTCTCATCCGTTGGGCATCTGATTGTCTTCACAAAGATGGGCCACATCGGGTATATCCCATCCGCCAAATAATAGCTCATGTCGTGCTGGTTGCCGTTGGCGACGAAGTTGACGGCCGGACCGACGCCCATGCACTTGTCATTGAAAAGGGGTTCAACGGGCGACAACTGGAGGACGTGCATGTCGTTGTTCGCCCCGGCTACTCCAAAATAGGCGTGCCAAATCCACAACCGGTAGTCAACTACCGCTTCAAGGATCATCGTAGGACTCTTGGCCTTGAAACCGGTAGTGTACATCCCTTTCCAGGCAGCGGGGCAGTTCTTCCATTCCCAGTGCATACAATCTATGCTGCCCAGCATCCCCGGGAAGCCGTGCTGAGACCCGTGCATATCCAGCAGAGCCTGACAATCTTCGGGGGTAGGTTTCCGAAGATACCTATCCCCGAATATCTTCCTCACGCCCTGACAAAAATACTTCAGGCAATCGCGGGCTATCGACTCTCCGATGTGGAGGTACTCATCGAACATGTCCGCCGCACCTCCGTACGCCAACTGCCTGATTGCGGCAGTGCACTTCTGGATCGGCGTGTGGCCGGGTTTACCCGCTGCATCCTCCCGCACTCTGAAATACCCGTATCGACGCTCCAAAGCGCCAACGATACGCATAAACAGCGCCCGATGCATCCTAAACCGTCGCCGGAATAGGTTCTCCCCAAACCGTGGCTCCGGCGCAAAGTAGTCATCGTACAACCGACGGTGGGCCGCGAGATGGTCGCGGGATACTATAGTGCGACGATGGATGGGTCGAGGCACCGCCGGCGCTAAGGCCGCTTGTTCCTCTCTCCCCGCGGCCTCCCGCATATGTGCCCAAATCCGAGCCATAGGGTCTTCGTGATGGCCACTACCACTACCACTGCAACTACCAGCCATTACTATTATATAAAAGAAATTTAGAGAGAGAGAAATTTGTTAAAACAAGTGGTGCGAATAAAGTGAAATTCAACGAGCAGTATATATAGACATTACAAAAAAATAATAATAAATAAATCGGAATTCCGCGGGAGTCGACGCAATGGCGGACGTCCCTGCGGAATTCCGCGGAAGGCCGCGGACCTGCGACGTCCTCAGCTCAATTCCGTATCCGTGCCATTCGTGCCTAATGGCGGACTTCCGCCACGGAATTCCAGCACATTCGTGGGAATTCCGGGGCGAAGTCCGCCATTGCGGATGCTCTTAGGAGAATTAAGTTTAAATTGATTTGTTTAGCCAATTATTTAGATTCCAAAACTTTAAATTCTGATTGGTTGGACACACCACGTGCATTGTGTTACATTGAATATCATTTCCCACAAAACGATGATCTCTTAGAAAGGAAAAGGAAAAAACACCCGGAGCAGCTGACACTACTGAATTCGAGGATTGATGCACAAGCTAATCTCAGAAAGAGCATGGAGATGTAGGCTTCTATAATCTCTTTGTTTATGTTATATACTCACTATGCATAAGGCTTTTTACATGCTTCATTGTATTGTTTACTGATTTCTTAGAAGTGATGAACCAAATTTCATTTCATTTCCGTGTCTGCCTACTTCTTGATAAGTTATTTTGTCAACATAAAATATGTTGTTTTGTGGCATAGATCATTTTTATGCCGTGTCATTATTGTGTGCACATGTTCGCTAGTTAGGTATTGCAACTTGAGAATATACATGAATGACTTTTTTGTCTGGTTATAGGGATGACCTCGTTTTTAACTCTTTGGATCCTGGGATACCTGAACTCCGTCAAAATGTGAAACCATATAGTAATAAACAGCCTGGTTCCTATACAAAATGTAGGTGAGCATTTTCTCCAAGATCAAACAACAGGATGTGTTTTCTGCCTCATGTAATGTTCACTGTTAAAAATTCTTCCTTTTCGTTTCTCATCTTTTTTGGGGTGGTTTTCTATTGTTGTTGTTGATGAGCTTGTGATACAGGAAGAGATAAAACCATACAAGAAACTTTTTGCCACTCCGAAAAGTTGTTTGGTGTGTTAAACTCAAATGACCAAAAACAGGGAAGGGTTCTAGTTGCAAAGCTGTATCAGACTTGTGAAATGGATTTTCATTCGCTGTTTGGTTACCTGAACTCCCCTATAAATGGCTCAAACATGGCCGCATCCGATCTTTGCTGTATAGTTTCTCTTTCTACTGCGTCCCAGAAAAGTAAAGTAATAAATAAAAAATTGATATGTCTCAGGTGTTAATGCTCTTTTTTACTTTCTTTGATTTCTTTAGTGTATGTCCCAGGGTAAATGTCACGGTGGAGGAATCCATCTCTAGAAATGCTGAATCTGGTACAAATAGATGTGGTGCGGAGGAAGAAGGTTTAAGCTTTGCAAATATAGCAGAGATGTTGAAGCAGGGCCCAATTCCATCTGCACTCAAATCGTAGAATGATAAAACCTCTGGTTTTAGTGGGTCTGCTAATCATAGTTGTGTAGCATTTGTGTCTGCAGTCTGTCAAATGTCCTTACTTGAACATTTGTGCGCAATTGCTACTAAAAGCAATGATGAACTAGTAAGACACGAGGCACTTTCAGTCATGATTCTGATTCTTATGAGACATAATGCCTATTTGGAGAGAGACAAGTTGCTCGGTACAATCATTTTGTTGTTTATATGATATTCTGAATAGAGGCCTCTGGAAACAGGTTTACTGGGGAATTAGTGGTTCATACTTTATCTCAATCATTGAGGAAGGAAGCTGGATTCTCTGTACAAGACCAAGCAGTTCATGCTCTTTATTTGCTATGTAATTGTGAGTTTCTATATACTGTTTTGGCTGAATAGAAAATTGTGACCGGGTAAATAAATTTGATTTTCTAAACAGAGAATTTCTTTGTAGTTTCTTTGAGCATTCTGTGTTTATTTTATGTATTGCAAAGGATTTTCTGGACTTAATAGTTAATACTACTCTTCACATAATTATGACTCAAGATATCGCCAAACCTATATACTTATTCACACATGTAGTACTTTATATAGGAGATATTTATGAATCCTACTCATCTCTGAAGCACTATATTCATTTGGTTTATTTGTCTCAATGTACAACTCCTGGAATCAGAGCTTGTATTGGTAAATTGTTTCTCTTGCGGTGTTTTTATAGGCCCAAAAGTTGTAGCTATGATCTCTTCTTGCTTAAAAGAGGATGGAGACCTGACATACACTAATAATATTAAGGGGCAAGTATTAAGTGTGGAATGAGATCTTAATTGGCTTGGCACATTGTGTAGCTTGCTGTGGGAGTGCTACTGCTGAAGTAAGCCTGATTTTTGAGAAATATACAATTCTAAAGCTGCACGATAAGAAACTAAATTATTGGATATGCCGCTGCTCACCTGTTATCGTCTGACCAGTCATTTGACTCCACTTGGTTTGTGCTTTTGCTCTCCTTGCTGCATGTGGTTTGGATTTATCAGAGTAATACAGTTTGGTCTCCTGGCCTGTACTTTTAATGGATCTTAAATTCTGATTAACTTTCAGGAACTGAAGCTTTGAAGAAATGCTATATCTTGTCTAGCTTTCCTAGGCTCGTCTGGATTTGAAATTTTGCTAAATCATAGACTCCCAAAGGGCTCCAATTGTTTTAGTTGTTAATTCCTTTTGTCAGGTCTCAGTTGTTGCATATTAATCCTAGTATTGACCTGCACATGTTGTTACTGAAGTAACCATTGTTGCGCTTGAAATCCAATTATACTTGGTTTACTTACAGGAACAGTGCCGGTTATGTTTATTTGAGGTTTGAAAGTGTGGAAGCTGCATCACAGGCTCAACAGGCAATGCACAAGAGATGGTTTGCTTGCAGATTGATTTCGGCCATATTCTTGGTAGTTTTCTGCAACGAATTACCGTCTTTCTCCTTGAATGTGTGATTATATATGCTGCTCCACTACTGTGATCTTAGTGACAGTAGTTTTCTGGGGTTTATTTTTGGAATATGATTCTTAATGTGCACTCTGATATTATAATGTTGTTATTGGCCTAATTGTTAAGGTTCTTGTAATTTTTGATGCAGCAACCTTATGAATACGATGCCAAATTCAAAGGTGCTCCCTGATCAAGTATACTGGTGAAATTGCGACTTGTGTTTAACTTACCAAAACATGCATTTAGCTTAGCTGAAGTTCTTAACATGTTTTTTCTGCCTTGGAGATTGATGAGTTGTAAGACAAACAATTCTCTGTCGTGGCAGGAAGTTAGTAGTTCATCAGAATGACTGTCTGTTGTTGCTATGCTGCTTCACTAATGTGATCTTAGTGACAGTAATTTTCTGGGGTGTATTTTTCGAATATGGTTCTTAATGATATTACAATGTTGTTATTGGTCTAATTGTTATGGTTGTTGTAATTTTTTGATGCAGCACAGCAACCTGATCAAGTCTACTGGTGAAATTGCGACTTGTGTTTCACGTCCGGGTCCCCATCCTCGAACAACACCATGTTGAATTTGATTATGCTAGGCTTAGTTCTAAGCGTTCCAGATGATGATTGCCGTTACAGTTGTAATGTGTATTATGAATTGAGTCACCATTGTTTGTTTTGTGAAGGCAGCAGCTTCTACTACTAATTCCGTTGTTCAGCTGGATTTTGCTACAAATTTTGTTTCATTAGATTAAGAAATTATTGAGGATCTGTTTATATGAAAGTTTATTTTATACTGGGTACTAAATAAAGTACTAGTAATGTTGAATTAATATTAAGTACTACTCAAATGTGTTTGAACACTATTTAGAGCATGGAATAAAGTGGGGGCCCACTAACTCATGCAGGAGTCTCATGTTCGATTTCCTAAAATACTAAGCTACTAAAATTGGTAGTCTACACTGCAAGAATATATCTCATGTTCAGAGATTGGAGAGAGAGAGAGATTTCAGAAGTCAAATGCTTTCATCTTCCTCTATGCATCCGAGTTCTTCATCAGCCGAAACCGAGTGAGTCTTTATTTTGATTATTACATAAAAATATAGCTAGTGATCACTGTATCTATCTTACGTAGGAGTAATTTGTGGTATTATGTATGTTCCACTCTTTTAAAAAAAAAATAACACTAGCTACATCTTTAATTTATGAGATTACTGTATGTATCTTACCGAAGGAGTAATTTGTGGTATTATGTATGTTTAATCGTCGAATTACACTTAAAAAAAGAAAAAATAACACTAGCTACATCTTTAATTTAAGAGATTACTTTATTTTGTTACTGGAGGAGTAGAATAGGAGTTTTGTGGTATTATGTATGTTTAATCTTCGAACCGCTCCTTTTTAAAAAAAAAACAGTAGCTACATCTTTAATTTAAGAGATTACTGCATGTATCTTACCGCAGGAGTAATTTGTGGTATTATGTATGTTTAATCTTCGAATCACTCCCTTTTTAAAAAAAATAACACTACATCTTTTAACTCTAAGAGATTACTGTATCTATAGGAGTAATTTGTGGTATTATGTATGTATAATCTTCGAATCACACTTTTTTTTAAGTAACACTGCATCTTTGGTTTAAGAGATTACTGTATCTAACCATTCTCCTCCAGCTTCATGGCAAGCTCGGAGGAGACAAGGTTGAACATACCTGAGATCACGGAGGAGCAGGAAGAAAAGGAGGAGGGGCTGGAAAATCTGATAGACGAGGCTGACACTGAGGTCAGCAAGAGATTGGTCGATATTTTTCTTCTCATGTCCACCATCGTTGCAGGTTCTTGCTATGCTGCCATGCTCACCCTCAGCAGCGACAACTTTGGCAGCCTAAGTGATCTTACTACATTGGCGTACCTTTTCTTTGTCTTCTGGAACCTCGTGGGCGTGTTTTGTGCGATCCTGACTGTAGTTAGCATCATATGGTCGTATTTTTTTGAGAAGAGGTCAGCCAAACGTGCCTTGGAGACTTGGGCAAAATTTTTCACGGGTGCCATGATGTCTATGACTGCCGCTCTCACCAGTGGAGCTGTGGTAGTGGTTAAGAAATCCGAGACGATCCGAGCAGGTGTGCTTATTCTTGGATTGTTTTTCACCGTCATGGTGTATCGTTTGGGGATTCCTCTGGTGGTGAACGCTAGATGGCGTCAGATAATGGGTGGTCGTGCCCGCGATCGTTGATAACGGCTGCCTTGGTGATCGAGGGGATGATTGTATTTCTTCACTTCGAATATGAAAATGCTTCATCTCCATAACTGTTGCATTCCTTTTGCTCTGAAACAGGGATTTTAGTGAATGTGTGTATAAGATATTGCGATTTAGGTTTAATCTATGACCTTTCTGGAATTTGCAGTCATTTGACATAATCCCAAATTTATATGCGGTAAAGCTTCTAAGCTTGCATTTCTAAACTATGTAGACTTGTAATAGTTGTGATTTTATAGTTCTGATATATTGGTGTGCTTGAGATGATGGCTACATTTTGGTGTCTGATGGAGAGGATGACCATGGAATATGTAAAAGTATAAGTTAGTTCTTGTTTTTGTTGAATTGATATTAAAACATGAACTTTGGGGGAGAGTGAGGATGGGTTTGAAATTACATTCAGTCATATGCAACAATATCAACATAGAACTTCAAATATATACACTACAATTACTCTAAATTAGAATCACATATAAGAACAATCAACAAAAAACAATGCTGGCATAGTTGCTGATCTGCAAGTTAAGATATAACTTATAAGGGATATATGAAAAGCAATTCGTATAAATATGATTGTAACAAAAGAAGAATAGGGAGTATATTCTATATCATCACATACCTCAGGCACAATAAATTTCCCGGTAAGAAGGCCGATGGCGGGTAATGTATAGTACACGATCAATGGAATAGAAGTCCATGGATATACAACAGAGTTTATGTAGGAAAGCCGTTCCAATCAGTTCAAGCCACCTCCATAACCATACCAGATTGGGCAGTGTTTGCTCAGGAAAATCTCGACTGGCCCAAGAGCCCATCACAGAACCTGGTGGAGACGATCAGAGAGGTTAATGGGAGCTGATCCCTTGAATGCTGGCCTCTTAGGCTTGCAGTAAACTGAGCGCCAGCCACGGCAGTGCATCTTGAACCCTGTGAGTATATCTTCTGTGACAGAGCCATAAATCCATCCAACCTGGTTTAGCATGTTGACATTTAGACGGTCATTTGAAAACATGTCACAGTAAACACAAAAGTTAGAAACTAAACGACTCACCTCCTTTCCCATTCTGTCTTGTCTTCATAACCGCAGCTTATAACATGAATGGCCTCTTTCAAGAGTGATGTCGAACTAACTCCCTCTAGAACGCCACCATCTTCTGATAGCGTTGAAGCTACAAATACTGGCGGCTGCCCAAACTTCTTCTCGAGTGTCTCTTGGGAGATAGGAGGCATACTTGCTATATTTGGCTCTGTTGCAAAGATATACCAACTAGTAAGAAATTTATATGAAAGATGCACATGATAAATTTTTTTACCTTTGATCCTTTGTTCAATGGTTTCAAGAGCATGTATCTGCTTGGAGGCATCTCTCTGCTTCGTCTTCTTTTTCTTGTCTTTCTTCGATTTTCCTCCATTTTTCTTTCTAGAAGCACAACACAAACAACACCACTTTGGCCAGCAGTTACAAGTCTTGCTTGGTGGCTTCTTCTTTGTTGGAGCATCGCATCCATAAAGAGCTTGTCTTCTGAACGCACACCCCGTTCCAACATACATAGGTCCTTGCAAACCATCCAAACCCTTCATATTGAGTGGAAGATGTCATAATTGCTGGATGATGACAAGAGCAATAAAACCAGAAAAATGGAAAAATGAGCTACACTTACATCGAAGAACACAACATTACGGTTAGAGTATCTATCATGGCGATCCATTCCATCAAACCTCTGGGAAAACTGCACATAGCCTACTTTCTTTTCTGAAGTGGGATCCATCATAAAACACATAGCTTCTCTCAGTGTCTTGCTGTTGTTTATGTAGTGATCACAGTCGACGTTCAGAAGATAAGGAGCATTTGACAGGACAGCCGAAACCCGGACCTGGACATTTTACAAACAACAGAATTCAATAAAGTGAAAGGGGAGAAATACTATAAATTAAAAAAATACTCCCTCTATCCCAAAAATATAGTCCACTTCGCATTTTCGGACATAGTAAGTTAATGCCTTTTATGTACTTGAAAAGGTAAAATGAATAGGAATAGTGAACTGTGCTTCTGGGACGAAGTCAGTAATATACAGTTGATATTTACCAGAGCATTCATGGCCCCGGCTTTCTTATGGTGCTCAAAGCCAGGTCTCTTTTCACGGGAAACATACACCAAACTAGGCAGCTCATTCCCCTCGACATCACGAAGGCCATCATGACTGAGGAACACCTGTTAACATGGTAAAACATAACTAAGAATATTCGATGATTCCAAGTTGGTTCGATATTCATGTGACATGTGCTTGATTACCGTAAACTGATACTCCCAACTCAAGGTTTGTGTCACGAACCTGGATCATACCGGGATGGTCTCTGACGTTGTTTCCTGGCTAAGGTGTTCCATCCTGCATTGTCCAGCCATCCTCAGGGACCTTTTCTGCCATGGCTACTAAACGGTTGATCTGAACTTTGAACTCGTCATATTCTCTCTGGTACAAAACAAACAAATACATGAAAAATTTAGAAAAAGTTTAGGCCTTGATGACCTCTTCTCGATCTCTTTCTTTGTGTTCATGAGCATGGATATGATATGAGTATGTTCACGTGTGACTACAAACCTTCATTGCACGCCTTTGCTTCACAAATGCAGGATGCACTTTGTTTTTCAGATAGTTCATCTTCTGTGAAAAGTACCATTCAGGAGCTCGAGGTTCAATGCTGAACTTCTTACAGAAAGGAACCCACTTATGAGCAAATTCAGATGCCTCGGAAAGTGCTTCAAATGTAAGCATTGCTGCACCATCATCTGAAACATGGCAAGAGACTTTGTCGACTGGATAATCCACTGCAAGAATGGAGAGAACTGTGTTTGCTGTTATCAGAGGAGGCTCTTTCATGGGATCGACGGTGCTCACAAAGATGTCTACGCTTGCTAACTCTGAGGATTTTCCTCCTTCAAAGTCTCTTTCATACCTGAAAAAAAATGAAGCCAAATAAGTCATCCACCATCAAGCAGTCGAAAACCAGAAACTGTGATTACTGCAAGTAACTTAAGACAGTTGATAGTCTGAAGATTAAATCACAATTCAGCTGCTCAAATATCTAAACTGAAATGATGTCTTGACTCTTGAGAGGCAGACACATGTACCTAAGAGAAAGCCGATCAAGGTATGTTTCTCGCTCAACTGGGCACCATTTTGGGAACTGATCGAGTATCCACGACACAGCGAACCATATTTCACAAATAACCAATGTAATCCACAAGCCATACGCATTGTGGACAGGATGGAGAATCCTATAGTGGAAAAAGAAGCCAAGAACCACCAGACGGAGTATAATTATCAATCTGTATGGACTTATCTTGCTTGAAGATATGGGTAATTTCCTCGACAGCGGCTGCCTCCCTTCATCCATCCTAGAAAAACATTACGAAGTAACAAACAAGCCACAAGTCCAAACAGAAAATATTAGTGCAATGAAAAAATATGTCAGGAGTCATGAGAATTTGATCCGTTTAGTGAATGAGAAGTAGTTATATGATATCGGTTAAGGTTGATTCTCTATGATAAAACATTGCCATTACTCTGGTAAGAAGACCATACTCACATAGGCAAATCAGAATTCATTTCACTGATATCTAAATCACCGTTGCCATTACTCTGCTGATGATTGATCACTTCAAGTTTGTCATTTTGTCTTCTCTTCCATTCCTCCATCCGATCTCTCCATGCAACACTTCCATACCCATATAAGGCAATGTCTTTTTCGGGAACCATAGATCTAGGCACGATGATAGCTTGCTGGTCACCGTGAATCTCAGCATCCTAGAGAAATCAGAATCCCAGATCACCAAAAAGCCAAAACATTACACACACACACACAGAGGAGTGATGATTCTTTGACTACCTCTGTAGTATATGTCAAAAGAGGGATCTCGAACTCTTGAGAAGATGAGGCTGTGGCTGATCCAGTTGAACCAGCAGGAACAGAGGGTACGACACCCAACTTTTTGTTTAAAGCCTGGGGCATCAGGATTTCCATAATCAAACTCGTGCTCTAAATCATCCGTCTCATATTCTTCCTCATCACCTTCCACTCTCGGACTACCTGTAGCATAAACAGACCAGAGATTGTGGTTTCATCCAAGCAGAAACATATCAAGGAGTTCACCATCTACGGCTTTTACTATCAGTAAAACAGATAAAGTTTAGTCGTTAGACTAACCTTTGATACGCTTGTATCTGGTTTTGCACTGAGGACAAGCCTGACTCCCCTCCTTTCTCTCATATTCATAACAAGTTCAACATACAGGGAAAGCACATTCGTTGCATGCAACAAAGAGTTCCTCGTCTACAGTTATCTCCACTTCATCTCCGCAAATTTGGCATGTTTCTCCACTCAATTCTTGAACAGACTTGATCTAAGGAATCACAAAAGATAACCATGAGAAGTCTCATTGTGGTTAGATTCTTAATCACTTGCTATGGAAGAAGACACTAAGTTTCAAGTTCTGCAATGTAATTGTTGTGCTTTACAGACAATAAATTAACTAAGAGAAGCATCTTTTTCGGCTTCTCTAATCTGAGTATGAGACTAAAGAACTTGATAATAACTTTAAACTGTATTCAGTTAACTTTTTTAGTTCCATAGAAAAAATGTAGAAGGTACTAATAATAAGTTCACACAAAATGACAGAAAATCAAAATTCAGTTATCAACACATAAGAATCCCGACAAAAGAATCATGATAAATTATCAAGCTACTAGAATGAAATAATGAAGTCATACATTTTTCAGGGAGATTTGGAAGAAAGAATAATTTATTTACTGAAATGGAAATAAAAATGAATATTGATTTCATCACAATTGGTCAGGGGTATGTATACATTTTTAATTAAACATTGTAAACCACGTTAACTCTTCCCAGAAAACCAAAAATCAACAAATACAGTAACATACAGTGTACTAGCCGTAATTCAACAAATTCTAACATTTGTTTTGGAGAAACTATAAATACAGATAAAAGTAGAATGGGCTGAATCTAAGAAGCAGTTGATAAATAAGCCAGCAATTACCTATACACATAATTTGGGACTCCTATCCACACATGATGAACACTAAATTGCAAACTATCTATGGAACTTGAAATCACACATTATCTACCTTTTAACATTAATATGCATTTCAAGAAATGCTAAACAAATCTCACGTGAGCATACGCAACTTCTAGAGTTCTACCACTAACCCAAATAAAACAGAGAGCAATAAATGTTGGCCAATAAAAATCTTACTCTTCCAATTTCATCAGCATTGATGAGAACAAACTCATTTCTGTTGTGAGAACCAGCCACAAGCCTCCCTCCAGTATTCATCACTTCCACCAATATAAAAATCTCAACTTTTTTTTTAATTAGCACAAAAAAACACCTACGTCAGCCCTCAATCTCCGAAAGCTTAAATTTTTAATTGCTCGAGTCCAAGAAAAATAAAACAGAAGGAATGAACTTGCAAATGTACTTCACTGGCAATAAAACAAGTGAGATTTTACACTCAGAGAAGTAAGCAGAAAACAAAGAATGGAGGTCCTAGTTTGTGGTGTTTTGAGTAAAATGGGAGAGGAAAATGGCAGCTCATGCGCCAAAAAGGTTGAGTCTTGGACTATAATACAATTAATTTAGGAAGAGTGACGGTTAAATAGCAAGAGGTGGTTAGATAAAAGGGATGAAAACGATGGGAAATGAATAAAATAGGGTGGAAAGTCGAAGTAAACCAAAAGGTGGCTAATGTGTTTCTTGAAAATGCAAACAAAGATGCATCATTCTTTACAACCTAACTCTCTGCAGTGTCTTCAATAGAGAGAGAAGTTGTGCACAAAGGATTAATATTATGTGAGAAAATTTAAATGGATGATGGAGTAATTCATAATGGTATGTCTGAAATGTTTAGTTTCCCACTCAGGTAATGGTCATTAATATTATAAAAAGATTGTGTATGATGTATACAAATATATGTACTACATATGTATGTTTATATATAAAGATAGAGGAGGGAGAAATTGCAGAAGATATAGTGGGAATTTGGGGTTTGGAACAGCACAAAATTTGTTGTTTTCCTCTGTCATTTCTCTACTGAGAGTAGTATTGTTATAAATTCCTAGTGTGATACGCTAGGTTTTCCGTGAATCTAGTTTTGCTTTTCAGATGTGACAAATTTTTTTTCTAATTTTTCTCGGTTCTTTTTTTGTTTTTCGTTATGTCCGTACGAGTATTTTCCATTTTTTTGAATTTTCATTTTTTGAATACAATTGAATTTAGTTTGCATATGAGTTTAATAATCATACGAATTTTTAATTTAATGAATTCAGTTGATTTAAAAGCCTAATAAATTTAACTATTCGCAAATGAATTTATTAAGATACATGACCCGTATGTTTAACTTTTTTTTATTACCCCTATTAGTTTGAAGCGACGAACATTATCTAATAGTGTCGCATAGTTGATTTTAATTTGAAAATATTTGCCAATTGTTGTTTATCACAGAAGCACTAGACACTAGTCCAAAAAAAATCACACATGTACAAACAGATACAAATCCAAATTTGAGCACTATATTGGTGGATGCACTTTATCAATTGATTGTAATATTATGCTCCATATTTCCACTAAAATAATGTCGTCACTACTTTCATTCAGTACTATAATTTTCTAGTTAGGTTATACTACTAAGTTCATTCTCATCTTGTATAATATAACACTATACACACGTCCAATATTTTATTACAACATTAGCATGCGCTAACCTAATTGGCCCTGGTTACGGTTTATTTAAATTATAATTATAATTATGAATGATTAGCATATCACTAAGTCCGTAGTAACCTTAATTAGGAATTAACTACATAGGAATTAACCTAATCTTAAGTTGCTAACTTGCTAACTCATCGATGCAATGTATTTAAAATGTCAACACAATAATATTGAAATGTCAAAACTTAAGTTAATATTTTAATACAATATGTTGACATTGATATTTAAATGTTAATGTGATCGTGTTATATTTTTAATACACTACGTTCATGAGTTAGCAAGTTAACAATTTAAGAAAAAGTTAGCATTTTAACGCACTCTAATGTATCATTTATTTGCTGAAACATGCAAGTTTAAATATTTTTTGTTTTATTTTTTGAATAAGAGAATTGAAGAATAATTGTACTCTAGTAATTTAACTTCTCTCTTTGTACCAAAAACCATGGATTCCCTTTCAAAATAACTTCAATTTAAGTGTTAATAAGGTAAACTTTTGAGTATTTATTTTGATTTTTTGTTAGTTGTATCTAATCCCATTCTATTGAAAGTTAAACTAAATGAACGTAAATATAATTAAGAGTGGACTACATGAAAAGTCCCTAACTTTTCCGTTTGTGACTCTTACAAGCTCCTAACAAAAAAAATATCGTCAGACGATCCTAACCTTAAACATAATCACATATCTTGTTTTCGGACCAAAAATACCCAAATACCTTGAAGGGCATTTCAGTCAAAGTACCCGCAACCTGCAGACCTACCATGCACACACCTACACTGATTTGCAGACCTTACCCAGACTTTTTGTCAAATCATATTTCATATTTCCCTTGCTATATTTCAAGGGTTTTTTCTTCAATTTATCTCTCTTTTTCATAAACTGGAATAGTAGCAATTAAAAGATATTTAGTCTATTCAACAAAATATTAAAGGAGTACTTTTATGTTTAAATTGATTTGGAGAATTAACCATAGTATAAATATTGTTTCGTCTGCATCATAAATATTGGATTTGGATAAATAATCATTTAATTAAATATTGTGTCAACATCTTTTCATTTTTTTTCGATATACTATGATGAAAGAATATTGTGTACTAATAATTTATATTTAAGGTTCATTGATGATTTTATATTTAAAATAGGAGAACTTAGTTTTAAAATGACGTATTTTTTTTTATTTCTTTGAAAAAGTAATAATTAAATTAAATTTAATTTTAGGCAGTTTTAGAAGTTTTATAAATTTAATCCATCCAAAATAAAAATTATGCCGCAATTATTCAGGAACATGTGTGAACAGTAGATGTTGTGCAGCATGCAGGCCGCCACTGTCAGCATTCTTACTGAGATGACCAGAATGCCCTTTTAGGACTTAAGGGCATTTTAGTCAGAAAAAACAAGCTATGTGATTATGTTTAAGGTTAGAATCGTCTGACGATTTTTTTTGTTAAGGACCTGTAATGTCACAAACGGAAAAGTTATGGACTTTTGAGTTAGTTCACTATGTAATTAAAACGTGAATTCTAACTACACACCTAAAACATTAAGGGAGCGTGTAAAAGAAGATTCAAATCTTGTATGATTCACACACTTTTTTCTCTCTAATTTTTGCTTTTAATCGATTAACCACCACTAGAAAATATTTGGTGTGATCGTTAACTTTTGAGGGCAATGCGACATCTGTCCAAGTATTTACCAATTGTTGTATGAAATTTGAGTTGCAAAAGTTAAGTCTATTGCACTCCACAAAAGGGAAAATAATCGAATTATTGCCAAATCACACGTACTACTATGTTAGTGGCTTTATTATCTTCTTTTGTTTTTGGTTTTTACTTGGCAAGAAAGTAAAGTGTGAATTAAAATCTCGAGCTATATAACAATGTTTTTTCTTTAAACTACTCCAACCAACAACTTCTATTACAAGCAAAACGTATGGTAATTATGGGAAAATGACTTTAAATGGGAGCAACTATATTTAAAAATGTTAAAATAGGGTTACGTGTGAGAAATAATCAAACAAGTCGGTCTTAAATATTATACTAATATTATGTTTGTAAAAGACGTGTTATTGTAATTATAACCACTTTTAACTGTAATGTTCTTTTTGTATTCAATTCGTTTTCTTTGTAAAATGCTACAATTCCTTTCCATGCAACTACTCAGTCGTGCATAATATTTTAGAAATCCTTTTAAGCTGGAAACTGATGCTAAATTTAATGGAAATCTTTGTTTTTTCATACTGGAATTTTAGAAAAAACACATTATGAAGCGGTAGGTAAAAGAAATGCTCATATCACAATTTAAAATGAAATTTATATCTAAGTTGACCATGCCTAATTTTTGTTTCGAAGGTCCTATAAAATGAAATAAGATAGAATCAATTCACATAAAAATTTCATAGAAACCACAAGTTTTTTTTGGTTGCATTAGCTTCGATTTTACATTTACATATGACGAAGGAAATCAGAAAAATAAAAACTCTCTTTATCGATCAAACTTGGCATTTCTTCACTAGGGATTGGGTGAAACTTTCAGCAATCGCAACCAGTAAGTCGAGACCAAATAACAAGGAAACGGCAAATTGACGTTCCTCATTGCCTCCTACTACTCCCCATCTTTCAGGCTTTCCAAACTCGAATCGAGCCATCAACAGAGGCACTAATCATGCAATCGTCTTTTGGGTGATAACTCACGCTAGTTACCTGTCGGGCCAAAAATGATCAAGCAAAATAAAACAATAACTACCAACAAGCAAAAACAAAGATAGACAGTAGAATAAATGAGGGGAGCCGAGATTAGGAAATATGTTGAGTGATCTCACAACAGAGTGTCTGCAGCATACAAAAATTATATGGCTTATACACATACACAGAGATTAAGTCAAGTATCAAGTAAAAACATTGGAAATTATATCTATGTGAAACAAATAGAGGGTCGGTCATTGAACCAAAAACTAGTTTAGATCATCTTGAAATTTTACAATTTGTTCACAATCTTCATACTTATTTGACTAGTAAACCAAACATCAAAGAACTTGCATTGGCACATGAATGAAAACACAGTAAGATGAAGCATGAAATAACAACTTTACCACTGATGAATGAGCTCGGAAACTGGACACCACTTGTGCATCTACAAGATCCCAAAAGTAAATATAACCATCTTCTGAGCCACCAGCTACATGAGCGTCTGAGTTTGTTAGGCAGCTGTCCATCTTGAATGACTGGCGAAGATACAACAATACTCAGCTACGTTAAATCAAGCTTATGGCCTTCATATGTTGTTGGTGGTATTGTAAAAAATCACAAGAAATATGTCATAAAGCTTTAACAGAAAACCTTGCAAGTATGGCCTTTATATTCTTGCAACGATTCACCAGTTGATCTGTCACAGAGGAATCTATTTGAGAAACAACATTTAAGACCCGAAGCATTTACATAAGTGTGACCTCAGCAGCATTTACCTGTCCAAAAGCCTTAAAGTCGAATCAAGACAATTGGCTAATACACAGTTTCCATCATTTGAGAGGGAAATACAGTTCACGGGGTGCCCAAGATCATCGGATATTTCTCTGTTTACATACATGAATAGGTCACAATTTAGATAGCAAACAATCATAGATCAAAAGGATCCTGAATAAGCAATGAGCTACG
Source organism: Salvia splendens (assembly GCF_004379255.2). Classification (NCBI taxonomy): domain Eukaryota; kingdom Viridiplantae; phylum Streptophyta; class Magnoliopsida; order Lamiales; family Lamiaceae; genus Salvia; species Salvia splendens. Next base: position 3,759 of record NW_024599107.1, on the reverse strand, counting down.
CATTTGAGGGGCTGGGGAGGAGAAAATGAACACACACACACACACACTCATAAGAAGTGTTATCATCATTTTACAAGACACATACCTACCAATTCGAATATCAAATGTTCTAACAGTCCCATCAACACTTCCAGCAATTATCTCAGTTTTTGTTAAACAAACAGACATGACGCTGTCTGCAAAGCTATCAATAATCTGCAATATTTGTTTGGTCAAAATTAACGATCTGGAAATTTAAAACACAAATAGCAGGAAGTTTAAGCACACGGAAAATTATTAACGTAATGAAATCAGAGGTAGCTGGTATCATCTTTTATAAAACAAAACAACGAACCTGAATAGGCTCAGTACTCTGAGATCGACAATCCCAAGCACGCAATGAACGGTCATAACCAGCTGAGACAACCACTGATGCATATTCATTGAACTTCACAGCATTCACCTGGTAACAAGGTAGAGGAATGTCAACTAAATAATTCCATTTTTCAAATCAATCCATCCCCATGTCCATATTTATTTTACGAATGAAGAATTTGAAATGCATCACTCCCATTTTACCGTCCTTTTGAAACACACACACATACAGTCTTATCAACTCCTCCAGCTACTATTGTGACCAACGATATTCCTCAATTGCTACAATATAATTGTGAATGATCATTGAAGACACATTGTGAAGAAGAAGGATTTGTTACGAATTACAATCTCGGCATTTCACCAGAAGAAACTCCAAAAAGTAGATTTTACGAAGTTTATTTACCTACTACTAATGCAGGGAAGAAAATGCGATATAGAAGACACCTCCACTTGCACATTTCATTTCAAACCCTAATTCTCAGAATAAATTCATAAAACCAAATCAACCGCCAACGATGCTATAGATTAAACTGACCTCACTATCATGCCCGCGAAATTTCCGAATAACACGACCAGTCGCCACATCCCAGTAGAACACTTGCCGATCGCCTCCGCACGAGGTGAGCTTCGAATTATCCCTGTTTCAAGCAAAATCAAAATTTCAAAACACCCACACGGAGCATGAAAAAGGTAGCAAAACAAATCCAGCAAAAACGCCAACATCAACTGGTATAAGTTCCGTACCCTGTGACATGGACATCGCGGACTTCACGGCCGTGCGATTTGTAGGTCTTGATGTGCAATCCACGGTGGGGATTCCAAAGGCGTATGGTGCGGTCTTTGCCACAGCTAAGGACATACTCGCCGTTAGAGTTGAATCGCGCCGCCAGCACGGCCCCTTCGTGCCCCCGGAGCACGTTCGCCTCCTTCCTCGGTAGATTCTCCGATCCCATTGCTAAGCTTCCTAATTTTGGCCTGTTTACACCGAGAGAGATTAGAGAGAAGAAAGGGTTTGGGCTTTGTCTATTGGGCCTTGGTTACATAATCTTGGGCCCTTACACTTACTCGGCCCATTACTTATTCATTAATTGGAGTACTTTAGTTAAACTGAATACTACAAAAAATTGATTAATGAATCGTGTGAATTTGCATAATAAATTCATATATATAATCAGTTACTAGAAGAAAACCGCAGTGTCCCTTGGCTATCTATCTCTCATTCTCAAATCCAACTATATAACTCCGTTGGCAACAACTTTCTACACACTACTAATATACGATACGATGGCATATGCATATTCCACGTTGAAGTTCGTCTCCGTAGCTCTCCTTGTTTGTTAGTCGACGGGCCGAATGCTAGAGGAACAAGCTGTTGGAAGTCTATGTTTCACCTCCAGTCTTGCACCACGGAAGTTGTCATGACGTATCTCGGGCCAGGCTGTTGCAAGGCCATAAGAAAATGATGAGCTCTCTTGGTTATTCCACTCAACAAGGAGACATTCTTCGTGGCTACTAAATTATATCCTTTACTTTCACCAATAAAATCCTACTTTACACCCTTCTTAGTTAATTTGTTTTCATATCTCAATATATGTTTCCTCCTAAGCACAAATGAGCTATCAATTTATGTGCAACTCATGTTGCTCTATATGTTTTTCTTTAACTCAAGCGTTAATGCTATTCTATTTTTTCTTTCGTTTAACAATCTACATAAGTAAATTGTAGGTCAGTCCGAAATTAATTTGTGATACAAGACTAAAAATGGAAAGAGGATGCAACATTTTAGATGAACATAGTGATCAATATCCTAAAAAATTCACACTCAGCAGCATTTTGAAAGGAAGAGAAACACTAAATATTTGTAAATCCAAGAAATCACACATTGACCCCAAGATATCTGGATTATTCCAATACAGCCCATGCAGTTTACAGATCACGGAGCTCCTTACGCCTCCGGGGCGGCGCCGCCCCTTCCGCAGCCTTTTCCCCGGCGTCTTCTTGCCCAGCCTCTTCATCTTCTCCATCTGCTCCTGCGAGATCGTTGGCGTCGCAGCCCATTCCCGCGACGCCGCTGCCGGCACACCATTCCGGTCAGTCTCCGGCACCGGAATATTCCCAGCCCCCGCCGGAGCCGGCGCATCAGCTTTCTGAATCCCCTTCGCCGGAATAATCCCAATAAAAGTAGACGCCGGCGGAGCCGGAGCCTTCGCCTTCCGAATCCCCCTCGCCGGTCCCGGAGTCGGAGAATTGGGCATATCTGCCCGAATATCCGATTCATTCGACGGCGGGGTAGGAATTGGGTGGAACGCCGGCGCCGGAGATCCGATCGGCGGGAAATGCCCGGAGCCGTATTCGAGATCGCGGCTCATGTTGAGTCCGGTGAGGAGGATTCCTTCGATTCCGTGGACCGCGATTCTGGAGCCGAGGAAGAGGTCCGGGTAGGCGATCCGGACGCCGTTGACGATGAGGCCGACGGAGGCGCGGTCGCTGTCGGCGTCGACGTCGCGGAATTTTCCGATCAAAACGGCGTAGTCGGGGAGGAGGGTGTCGAGGAAGGGGGCGGAGAGGTTCTTGAGGCCGGCGAATGTGTGGCGGCTGGAGATGACGTGGTAGCGGAGGGTGCTGACGTAGAAGGAGGCGTCGGCGGCCATGTCGAGGGCGTAGAGGAGCTCGTCTCGGGGGGCGAAGAGGGTGAAGTTGGAGACGGCGGAGAGGAGCTCGTATTTGAGATCGGATGTGGCGATGCCGTTGGTGAAGAGGGTGTAGCCGTAGCTGCGGATTGATTGAAGCATGTCGTCGAATTCGCGGGTTCTGGTGGGGGAATTGGCGGCGGAGGAGAGGAGGAGGAGGAAGAGGATGGCGGAGGAGAAGAGAAACGCCATGGCAGTTTGTGGAGAGAGAAGCGGTTGAGATTTCAGTCGTAGTTTGGGAATTTTGGCGCTTTCTAAATACTACTTTTTTTAGTTTGAATGGTGATTAATTGGGCTTTTTATTTTATAATTGGGCCTTTATCTCTCAAAATATTTTGATCTTTTCGTTCTAGTTGAGATTATAATTTTATATCAATTATTTGATTCTACTTGACAAACTATTTGAAAATGAATTAGAATTATTATAACTTTAATTCAGTTACGAGGTACAACACAATTAAAAATTCATAGTACTAAACACACACACCCTATCAAATTTAATTCATATTGTTTTCCTAGTTCGTTCGTCTTCTCAACATTAAGCCAAGTTAAAATTTTAGTAGATCATAGTCGTCACTACGGGTATACTACTTCCTTATGTCAAAAGATGGATGTTCATTATAATTACACCTAATATCATGGCTGAATGATGGTGTAGATTTATTGGTATGTTAATATAACTATGGTTGTTGGGCTAACTTATTGCCTGCTT
>NW_024599106.1:0-34000 GCF_004379255.2 Salvia splendens | reverse complement strand
ATCAATCAAGGAAATCCGCTGCCAATCATTATACGTGGGGTTCTTGGATCAATATATCCAACGGGTCATAAAGGTTCTGTGTGTAAATAAACTAAAAAATTGTAAGTTAGAGAGAGACGCTCTCCCTTCTCTCTAGAATCCCCCACCACGTTTTGAGTTCCCACATCGCCGCCCACCCCATTCTTGCTCGGCTCACCACTGTCGACGGTCCTCCTCACGCCCCCGCTCCACCAGCCACCCACCATCCTCCCGACCTCGGATTCTCACCAACCAACCACTCCCTTGGCTAAGGCACGAACAAAGCTCCGGAGCGGCTGGTGACTCGACTCATTCTCTCGATCATGCCGGAGCGCCTGCCGGATCCCCCCCCGGAGTCAGAAGAACCGCGCACCATCTCGGACCAGCTAATGGTCCTCCGGCCGGCCGAGGACCCTCTCTCGGACCAGCCAATGAATTTCACGTCGGAGGAGTCTCCCTCCATAATTTTTCCCTGCAGGAAAGTGGCGAGGAAAACTTTGAAAATGAAGGTGAAGGCACGGAAAAGTACACCAGCCCCTCCCATCAAAGGCACTGGTCGGAAAAGGTTCGTACCCTCACCGATGCCGGAGGACAAGCAACTTAGGAAGAAGATTGATTTCGGGGCCGAAGGGAGCTCGCCGGTCGGAAGCCCAAAATGCAAAGGCCCCATCTTCCCGACGTCGATGGAGCCCTCCCCTAATCTCAACGGTGAAGATGAAGCTAAGATTAATGAAGAACTTGCCGGCGCCAGAACTGTTGACAACGCTCCGGCCGATGACCTTGCGGCCGGCGCAAACGCGGGGACTGGTGACGGAGGAGAGCACAACCCCCCACATGATGGCTGCTCGGAGAGAGATGGCTCTAGCATGGGTCAAAAGGCCTGGGTGGACGCGCTAGTCAACTTGCCCGAAATGGGCACAACAACAAAATCACTTTCCGAAAGTTCCTTGGCGCCTTGCCACTTCGGAACACCACGTGATGCTGGCCCCAATGCATCCGTTGAGCCCCCAAAACAACAAAAATCTAGCTCCTTTTTGCAGCAACCCAACTTTCCCGAATTGGCTTGGAGACCAAAACCTCCTTCCGAAAGTGGGCTAACTCCTTTCCGTCCCAAGAGCTCACGTGAGACGATTGTCGTGGAGGCCCCAACGCAACCAACAAAGGCCGAAATCATCCACTTAGCCGCCTTGGACTCGGCGGAGATGCTAGACACATTGGTTGCGCAACCTCTCATTACGGCCGGCCACAATCCACTGGAGTTCCCCCTAAACCCTTCGGGATGCATGCAAAGTGTCACACACACACCTCGGGATGGAAATGGACCCTCTCTTGAGGACTTTCCCCCTCTCGAACGAGGACGAACTAGCAAGCTCCGAGCTACGTTTGAGGCTAGTTCGGAACATCATAGTGCGGAGTTCGGCCAGCCGCGACCGAAGTCGAACCCTAACGTCTACCGAGAAAAGCCTTTTATCGAGACGATGAACAAGGCCACGCCTAGTGCCGAGATGGTTGCAGTGACAAGAGACACACCAACACCCAACGATACGCCTATGGATGATGCCGAACAGACCCTCACCGAGAAAGAAAAAGTCGAGAAGATCCACACCGAGAAAGAAAAAGCCGAAAAGCCGAGAATGGAAAAGCCGAGAAGGGCACACAACGGCAACGTAGGTGCCGAGAAGATCCACACCGAGAATGGAGAAGCCGAACTCAACAATTCGAAGAGAAATGGAAACACATCTAAGTCCGCGACGGATGCCGCAACACAAGGGCTGAATGTAGGTAATCAATTTGGGGGGGTAGAAGCTACACTGGGGCCCTCGCCGTGGCCGAAATCGATGGCGGACTTGCTTAGGGGTACCCCGTCGGGCTCGGCGAGTAACACTCTACAAGGCCGGGGTGAAGGCGCCGCAAACCACCCCGGTCGGCCGAAAACGATGGCGGACATGCTCAAAGGCTCGACTGACCCTACCGGCCCCCAAGCCTTTGAACCGGATAAGCTCCAGAACATTGGATTTGCTTCAGTGTCCGACGGCATCCCGGCCATTTACTTCTCCGGAGCGGAAACTCAAAAGCTTGCTGAGAGCATGGGACACGCCATTGTGGGTAAGTTTTCTCACTCTATCCCTACGGGACTGCAAATCCAAAAGACCCTCGACAATATTAAACTTCGGTGTGGATTTAGTTGGAAGTACATTAATGCTAAACATATTCTCATTCAATGCGAGGACTTGGCGGACTATGCCCGAATCCTTGGAGGCCCAAGGGGTACGCCCGTTTGGCTCATTGACCGACACCCGATGAGGGTCTTCAAATGGTCCCCGGACTTTGATGCTTACTGCGAGTCCCCCATTGCGGCAATCTGGTGCAACCTAATTGGCCTCCCCATTCACCTTTTCGACCAATCCGCCTTATTCGCCATCGGCAAGCTTCTCGGCAATCCAATACAAATTGATCGAGCCACGGCAAACAAGACTCGGCTTTCATTTGCCCGAATCTGCGTCGAGATAGACATCACAAAACCACCTACCGAAGAGATAATCCTCGATCTTGGTGGGCGAGAAACGGTGCAGCGAGTCCGATGGGACAAGATACCATCATATTGCCGAGAATGCAAACATGTCGGCCATGCAAGTGAGGTGTGCTATGCGACGGGCAAGAAGGAACGGCCGCCAAAGAGAAACTATCACAACGGCCCGCCAAAACAGCCACAACCCGAGAGACAGACCGAGAAGGGGAAGCAAGATATGGGGAAGAATGCCTCCAGCTCCAACGAATGGAAACATCAGGGGAAGAAGCAAGGCAAGGCCGGTGATCGACCAAACAATAACAAAACAAATGGGGAGGACTCCGGTGATACTTCCTGGGAGGGACCGAACTCCAAGGGTGACTCTACTTTGGGGAGCGGACCGAGCTCCGGAACTCAGAATGCCGGGCTTATTGCCGGGATCGAGATTGGGAAGTCCCCACCGAACCGGGGGAATCCATTGCATCCCACCACCGAACCACCAATCACCACGTGGGAACATGGACGTGGAGTGGGGCTCCCCCATTGCGAGGAGCTCGGTCTCACCAGTTCGGCGAGGGAATCCGAGAGGAGGCGCGCGCCATGCTTTGACAAGGGGGCGTGGGTTCTTCTCGGCAAAGAACCACATGAGCACTAACCAATATTATACTCTCATGGAGAACGGAGAATTTGATGTTGAGAATTGTGGGGATGCGGACGAAGACCTTATGGAATTGCATGTGGGGGCCGAGAAGTTAGGAGGCAACAGTTCGGCCGAGGACGCCGAGGAGGTCGCTCCGAACAAAGAGCAACACCGTACTGATTATCAAGGAGGGCCTTCAACCTCTTTGGGTACGTACCCTTCTTGTTAATAATGTCGTACAATCTCATGTTTTGGAACGTGAGGGGGATCGCGAATGCGCCCACTCAAAACGTTCTGAAAAGACTAATTGGTTGTCATAATGTTTTATTTCTTGCAATAATGGAACCGCTCACACAACCGGACCCGGACCGTTTCTCTAAGGCCTTGGGGCTGTCCTTCATTGGTTCGAACATGAACGAGAAGATTTGGATGTTTGCGGAAGAGGGGTCCACTTTTGATATTGAGGTTGACTCGGAACAAATTCTCCACGGGTACCTCAAATCCCACCGCCTTGCTAGGCCGGTGGCCATCTCAGCCGTGTACGCCAAATGTACAAGGGCTGAAAGACATCACCTATGGGACAAGATGAGAGAGATTGCCGGGCCTCTTGAGGGAACACCTTGGATCATCGGTGGCGATTTCAACACCATGCTATCTCATCAAGACAGAGTTGGAAGTGATACCAACCGGCAAGCCGAGATGGTCGATTTTGCGGAGGCAACGGAAGATTGTAGGCTGCTTGACCCTGGTTTTGATGGAGCGGCATTCACTTGGGCCAAGAATGGCCTTTTTGAAAGGTTGGATAGAGTGTTTGTCAGCGAGGATTGGACTAAGACCTTCGAGGCTACTCGGGTTACGAACCTCCCCCGGATTGCCTCGGACCATGGACCAATTCTTGTCAGGTGCACGAAGATGAACACATCCGCTGGAGCCAAGGCTTTCAGGTTCCAGAACATGTGGATCCGTCATGAAGGATTCATGGCCGTAGTGCAAAAAGCATGGGAGGAGCCCACGGGGGCGGGTGGAATCCTAAACATTCAAATCAAGCAGGCCAGAGTTAAAAAGGCCCTTAAGGAGTGGAACAAAGAGGTTTTTGGAAACATTCATGCTAATCTAAAAGAAAAGGAGGAAGAAATTGCTTTGGCCCAATCTTGTTTCGAAGCAAGGCCGACCCCGGATCACAGGACAGCGATCAACAAACACATTGCCGAGTACATCCTTTTGCTGAAAATGGAAGAAGATTTTTGGCGACAGAAGGCAGCTCTGAGGTGGCTTGCCGAGGGAGACAAAAATACCCGGTTCTACCAAAGCTGGGTGAAACAAAAGAGGGTTCGTCTCCGCATCCATTCAATACGTGTCAATGGGCAGGAGCTCACCGAGGAAGCCGAGATTAAAAAGTCCGCAGTGGAGTTCTTCCAACAACTCCTTGCCCCCAACAATCCGACACTTGAAGATCCAGACCTCGACCTAATCCAGCAGGTCCACTCAGCCGAGCAGTTCGCTGACATCGCAGATGCTCCAAGTGCGGACGAGGTCAGGAGTGCCACCTTTTGCATTTCCGGAGATAGTGCACCCGGACCCGACGGCTTCTCGGCCACCTTCTATCAAGCCTGCTGGCCTATTGTGGGACCGGAGGTAGTGGACGCAATCAGACAGTTCTTCAGAGGGGCCTTCCTGCCGAGGAGCATCACGGCCACAAGCATTGTCCTTATCCCAAAGAAGGCTTCGCCGGAATCATGGACCGACTACCGACCCATCAGTCTCTGCAATGTTTTAAACAAGATCATTACCAAGGTACTCACCTCTCGACTCTCTCCTTTCCTCCCACAGGTCATCTCCCCAAACCAAAGTGGATTTGTCAAAGGTCGGCTCCTTAACGACAACGCACTTCTGGCTCAAGAGATGTTCCATGAGCTTGCTAGATGCTCCCCAGCGCCTAATGTGGCAGTAAAGATTGACATGGCTAAAGCCTATGATAGGGTCCAATGGCCATTCCTCTTCAAAGTTTTACGCTGTATGGGTTTCCCGGATTCATGGATTTCACTTATGGAGAGGTGTATTGGGTGTTGCTGGTTCTCGGTCCTTGTTAACGGGGCACCCTCGGGCTTCTTTAGATCAACTCGAGGACTTCGGCAAGGAGACCCGATCTCCCCTGCTCTGTTCGTAATCGCGGCGGACTACCTGTCCCGAGCATTAGATAAGCTCATCCTCGGCCAAAAGGACATGACGTTCAAAGCCTCCCGGAGATGCATGGAGATCAGCCATCTAGCCTATGCGGACGACATTATCATCTTCACTCAAGCGGCGGCAAATCCTATGCGCCGGCTAAGAGCCTGTCTCGAAAAATATGAAAGAGTCTCCGGCCAACAAGTCAGCCTCGCCAAGAGTAATTTCTATATTGCCGAGGCCCATGAACACTGGGCAAACTCGATCCAGGCGGAAGGAGGCTTCTCTAGAGGGGCCTTTCCTTTTCTCTATCTCGGTGTCCCTATCTACCGTGGTGTCAAGCGCACGGACATGTTCCTCTTTCTACGGGAAAAGATTGCAAGAAGGATCTCAGGATGGGCACACCGCCACCTATCCTTTGGAGGAAGGCTTACGTTGATTAAGAGCACTCTTGAAGCGATCCCCTTGCACATCTTTCAAGCCGTCGAGCCCACGGCCGGTACCCTCAAGCAACTTGATCAACAAATGGCCCGATTCTTTTGGGGGTCTACGAATGAAAAGAAGCGGACCCATTGGATTGGATGGGAACAAATGTGCCGGCCCACTGATGAAGGAGGCCTTGGGATCCGAAAAACTATGGAGGTCCTCCACGCTTTCAATATCAAACTGTGGTGGCGATTTCGGGAGCAAAACTCCCTTTGGGCAAGATACATGATGGCAAAATATTGCTCCAACTCCACACCGCTCACCTTGAGATTGCCGAGCAGGAGTAGCCCTACGTGGAGAAGGCTCTCAAGAGCATGGCCCCTCGCGCAACCGCACATGAGATGGCTAGTGGGACAAGGGGACATCTACTTCTGGGATGACATTTGGCTTGGCAATAGCCCTCTGAGGGAACTTAGCCTTGATGATAGGGGAAGACCAACCACCCGGGTCTCGGAGTTCATTACAAATGGTGGTTGGGATGTGCCCAAGCTTCAACTCCTTCACAATCAGGCCGGCCTCCCTCAGCATGTTATCGATGGCATCATTAATACACCGATCCTCCATGACGAACAGGATATCCCGAGGTGGAACCTCTCTAAGCATGGGGAATTCACGGTGGCTTCGACATGGGACACATTTCGAGGACGAAACCCGATCATCCATGGTTTGGGGGACGTTTGGAAGGTAGGCCTCACCAACTCAATAGCCATCTTTATCTGGAGGCTTCTCTCCAATCGGGTGCCGGTTGACACGAAACTTCAGTGGCGGGAGATTGAGCTAGCTTCTAAGTGCCAATGCTGCCCCCACAGACCGAACACTGAGTCACTCCAACACCTCTTCATCCAGGGATATGGAGCTCGCAGAGTATGGAGTGAGTTCGACGGCTGGTTCACAGGCCCGTTCCCACGCATCCATATCAATGACACAATCCCCACGAGAATCGAAGTGTGGGCGCGAAGGTGCCAACAGCCGAGCAAGAAACATCTTAGCCGAGCCACTCCATACCTCATCCTTTGGTTTATTTGGTCGGAGAGAAACAGGAGCCGCCACCAAGGCACACAGTTTAAACCACAAAACGTGGTATGGCAGGTCCACATGTTCATTCGGAATGCTATGTCTAATGGAAGCTTGAAGCCGAAACATTGGAAGGGAGTTAAACTTGGAATCAATATTCCTCAACAAGCGGCGGCAATCAGGGCGCTACCCCTAGCCATGGCAATCAAATGGAACCCCCCGGATCAGCCGTGGATAAAGCTCAACACGGATGGCTCCTATAATGAAGCGAACGGCAGTACAGGGGCTGGCGGGATTATTCGAGACCACTCGGGTAAGATGCTCGTCGCCGTCAGCACACCCCTTGAAGCCCACTCGGCGTTAGAAGCGGAGCTGTTGGCCATGATCCACGGGCTAAATATAGCCAAGGAATACGGCCTACCAATCTGGATTGAGTCAGATGCAGAGCAAGCAATCAAATTGGTCAATGGGACGGGATGGGGGCCGGCACTCGCTCGGCAAGCGGTGGCGCAACTAACCATTCTCAAACGCCAACTCAAATTCCGAGCCACCTTCATACACAGGGAGGGGAACAAAGCGGCGGACTTCCTTGCGAAAATGGGGCTAGTCCAAGACAGTGGCCTACGAATGCACTACAACTCAGCACCGAGAGAACTATTGGACTTGGTTAGATTGGACGAGATGGGAGTGTCGCACATCCGAAACCTAGACGGGGACGGGCATCAAAGTTGATCATGAGACGACGGGAGACAATAGTGACTAGCTTTGTGGTTAATTGTTTTTTGGAAAGGAGTATGATGAGGTCCGAACCTTGTGGGATCGGACCGCATACTACTCTTGATTTTGTTACGGCACACCACTTTTGGGTGTGGCCACGCCTTGTAATTATCTCTTGTGGAAATATAGGGATGAGGGACCCACGAACCCTCCACCGTAGAGGTGTTTAAAAAAAAAAAAAAAAAAAAAAAAAAAAAAAAAAAAAAAAAAAAAAATATATCCAACGGGTCCTTCGTCGTATCCCAATCCATATCATTTGGTATCACGAGCCAACTGGTATTGATCTATCCATAGCTTTATCTTACATTGTTTATCTTTCATATCCTTGAAAAAAAAAATCCAAAAAAAATAAATCAAAAAAAAAATCCGAAAAAAAAATCAGAAAAAAAATTCGAAAAAAAAAAAATCCAAAAAAAAAAATCCGAAAAAAAAAACCCCAATACATATTTCACCTCATATTTTCTTGACCATTTCCTTTCATCCTTCATTCAAGGGCTGAAGTTTGGTTGGTCGTTATTAGTTCTTGTTTTGTTTTGATTTGTTTTTTTACTTGTGTTATCTTTGCAAAAGAGAAAGAGTGGTAAAAGGCTTGAGTGGTGAGGTTATTTGAGGGGAGGTAAAAGCCAACGAGTGATATACACGAGTGTTTTGTGAGGTTTAATTTTGTGTGATACACGAGTGAACTGTGAGGATGGATTCTACTGACGATCATATTCCAGTTGATCCTACGTTGAAAGCCATGCAACAACAATTTGCAAGGTTTGCACGGATTCTGGAAAGTGTTTCAGGGCGGTTGGAGAGGCTAGAAGTTCAGGCAACAAATGAAAATAATAACGAGGAGGAAGAGAGTGGAGGAGAAGATGATGCTTCATATAGGCATCGAAATGAGAGACGTGGAAACGGTAGAAGAGGGCGTACAAATGAAGTGGATGGTGATTTGAGAAGCATCAAACTGAAGATCCCAACATTCCAAGGAAGGAGTGACCCCGAAGCTTATTTGGAGTGGGAGAGAAAGGTGGATCTCATCTTTGAATGTCACAACTATTCCGAGGAGAAAAAGGTTAGACTTGCTGCTATTGAATTCACTGACTATGCTATAGTTTGGTGGGATCAATTGACAAATAGGGAGATTGCAAACATTGTGGAGCTTCAACACTATGTGGAGTTGGAGGACATGGTTCATATGGCCATGAAGGTGGAGGGACAATTGAAGAAGAAGGGAACAATCCAAAAGAATTTTTCAACAAGTTCTCATTCTTCAAGGACAAAAGAGTGGACTTCAACCAAACCCAATTTTGGGGCAGGTTCTAAACCCCAAAATGAGGCGTCGACATCCAAGTCCAAAGAATTTGAGAAGGGTAAAGGTATTTCTACTTCTACTTCTACTCGAAATAGAGATATCAAATGTTTTCGTTGTCAAGGTGTTGGACACATTGCATCTCAATGTCCAAACAAAAGGGTGATGATTTTGAAGCCAAATGGAGAGATAGAATCTGAAAGTGAACGTGAAGATGATGATGAGGAGGAGGAGGATAAACAATTGGAGGAGATTGAACCAGAACATGGAGAACTTTTGGTGGTTCGAAGGGCTCTAAACATGCAAAACAGAAACGATGATCAGCAAAGGGAGAACATCTTCCACACAAGGTGTTTGGTCCAAGGTAAACTTTGCATAATGATTATTGATGGTGGTAGTTGTGCAAACGTTGCAAGTTCTGAAATGGTGGAAAAGTTGAGCTTAACAACGGAAAAACATCCTAATCCGTACAAGCTACAATGGCTTAATGAATGTGGAGAAATTCGAGTGACTAAGCGAGTTCTAATTTCGTTTTCAATTGGCAATTATAAAGATGATGTTCTTTGCGATGTTGTGCCAATGCATGCTAGTTACATTCTTTTGGGGACGCCATGGCAGTTTGATCGTAGAGTGACTTATGATGGATTTCACAACCACTACACCTTCAAGCACAACAACAAGTCTATTATGCTTGTGTCTTTAACACCTCAACAAGTTCAAGAGGACCAACAGAAATTGTCACAAGCAAGGAGAGCTCGTGAGGTTGAGAGGAAAAGAAGTGAGAGCATTGAAAAAGAGTCGAGTGAAAAAAAGAGTCGAGAGAAAAGTAAGAATGAGAGGAAAAAAGGTGAGGGCATTGAAAAAGAGTCAAGTGAAAAGAGTCCGAATGAAAAAAAGAACTTTTATGTGGGAGCAAGAGAAATAAAGAGTGCAATAGTTGAAAAAAAGAGTGTTTTCATCTTAGTGTACAAACAGTCTTTGTTTACCACTAACGAATTAACCACTTCTTTGCCAAGTGCTTTTGTGTCTCTTTTACAGGAATTCGAAGATGTTTTTCCCGTGGAAGAATCAAGTGGATTACCGCCATTAAGAGGTATTGAACACCAAATTGACCTTATTCCCAGGGCAGTTCTACCAAATCGACCAGCCTATAGAGCCAATCCCGAAGAGACTAAGGAAATTCAAAGGCAAGTGCAAGAGTTGTTGGACAATGGAAAAATCCGTGAGAGCATGAGTCCATGTGCTGTTCCGGTAATTGTTGTTTCTAAGAAAGATGGATCATGGAGGATGTGCATCGACTGCCGAGCAATCAACAAAATCACGGTAAAGTATCGCTATCCTATTCCTAGGCTAGATGATATGCTTGATGAATTGCATGGTTCTGTTGTGTTTAGTAAGATCGATTTGAAAAGTGGTTATCATCAAATTCGAATTAGAGAAGGAGACGAATGGAAAACAGCCTTTAAAACAAAATTTGGTCTATATGAGTGGTTAGTAATGCCTTTTGGTTTAACTAATGCACCAAGTACTTTCATGAGGTTGATGCACCATGTTTTGAGAAAATTCATTGGAAAATTTGTGGTTGTTTATTTTGATGATATTCTTGTCTATAGCAAAAATGTGAATGAACATCTTAACCATGTGCGTGCAGTTTTGGATACCTTACGAAAAGAATCATTGTATGCAAATCTCAAAAAGTGTTCTTTTTGCATGGATAAAGTTGTTTTTCTGGGTTTTGTTATAAGTGCTAATGGGATTGAAATGGAAAAAGAGAAGGTGAAAGCTATTTTAGAATGGCCAATTCCTCAAAATGTCCGGGGGGTTCCATTTGATTGCCATGGCTAGGGGTAGCGCCCTGATTGCCGCCGCTTGAGGAATGTTGATTCCAAGTTTAACTCCCTTCCAATGTTTCGGCTTCAAGCTTCCATTGGACATAGCATTCCGAATGAACATGTGGACCTGCCATACCACGTTTTGTGGTTTAAACTGTGTGCCTTGGTGGCGACTCCTGTTTCTCTCCGACCAGATAAACCACAGAATGAGGTATGGAGTGGCTCGGCTAAGATGTTTCTTGTTCGGCTGTTGGTACCTTCGCGCCCACACTTCGATTCTCGTAGGGATTGTATCATTGATATGGATGCGGGGGAACGGGCCTGTGAACCAACCGTCAAACTCACTCCATACTCTGCGAGCTCCATGTCCCTGGATGAAGAGGTGTTGGAGGGACTCGGTATTCGGTCGGTGGGGGCAGCATTGGCACTTAGAGGCTAGCTCAATCTCCCGCCACTGAAGCTTCGTGTCAACCGGCACCCGATTGGAGAGAAGCCTCCAGATAAAGATGGCTATTGAGTTGGTGAGGCCTGCCTTCCAAACGTCCCCCAAACCTTGGATGATCGGGTTTCACCCTCGAAGTGTGTCCCATGTCGAAGCCACCGTGAATTCCCCATGTTTAGAGAGGTTCCACCTCAGGATATCCTGTTCATCATGGAGGATCGGTGTATTAATGATGCCATCGATAACATGCTGAGGGAGGCCGGCCTGATTGTGAAGAAGCTGAAGCTTGGGCACATCCCAACCCCCATTAGTAATGAACTCCGAAACCCGGGTGGTTGGTCTTCCCCTATCATCAAGACTAAATTCCCTCAGAGGGCTATTGCCAAGCCAAATGTCATCCCAGAAGTAGATGTCCCCTTGTCCCACTAGCCATCTCATGTGCGGTTGTGCGAGGGGCCATGCTCTTGAGAGCCTTCTCCACGTAGGGCTACTCCTGCTCGGCAGTCTCAAGGTGAGCGGTGTGGAGTTGGTGCAATATTTTGCCATCATGTATCTTGCCCAAAGGGAGTTTTGCTCCCGAAAGCGCCACCAAAGTTTGATATTGAAGGCGCGGAGGACCTCCATAGTTTTCCGGATCCCAAGGCCTCCTTCATCAGTGGGCCGACACATTTGTTCCCAACCAATCCAATGGGTCCGCTTCTTCTCATTCGTAGACCCCCAAAAGAATCGGGCCATTTGTTGATCAAGTTGCTTAAGGGTACCGGCCGTGGGCTCGACGGCTTGGAAGATGTGTAAGGGGATCGCTTCAAGGGTGCTCTTAATCAACGTAAGCCTTCCTCCAAAGGATAGGTGACGGTGTGCCCATCCTGAGATCCTTCTAGCAATCTTTTCTCGTAGAAAGAGGAACATGTCCGTGCGTTTGACACCACGATAGATAGGTACTCCGAGGTAGAGGAAAGGGAAAACCCCTCTAGTGAAGCCCCCTTCCGCCTGGATCGAGTTTGCCCAATGCTCATGGGCCTCGGCAATATAGAAATTACTCTTAGCAAGGCTGACTTGTTGGCCGGAGACTCTTTCATACTTTTCAAGACAAGCTCTTAGCCGGCGCATAGGATTTGCCGCCGCTTGGGTGAAGATGATAATATCGTCCGCATAGGCTAGATGGCTGATCTCCATGCATCTCCGGGAGGCTTTGTACGTCATGTCCTTTTGGCCGAGGATGAGCTTATCTAATGCTCGGGACAGGTATTCCGCAGCGATCACGAACAGAGCGGGGGAGATCGGATCTCCTTGCCGAAGTCCACGAGTTGATCTAAAGAAGCCCGCGGGTGCCCCGTTAACAAGGACCGAGAACCAGCAATACCCAATACACCTCTCCATAAGTGAAATCCATGAATCCGGGAATCCCATACGGCGTAAAACTTTGAAGAGGAAGGGCCATTGGACCCTATCATAGGCTTTAGCCATGTCAATCTTTACTGCCACATTAGGCGCTGGGGAGCATCTAGCAAGCTCATGGAACATTTCTTGAGCCAGAAGTGCGTTGTCGTTAAGGAGCCGACCTTTGACAAAACCACTTTGGTTTGGGGAGATGACCTGTGGGAGGAAAGGAGAGAGTCGAGAGGTGAGTACCTTGGTAATGATCTTGTTTAAAACATTGCAGAGACTGATGGGTCGGTAGTCGGTCCATGACTCCGGCGATGCCTTCTTTGGGATAAGGACAATGCTTGTGGCCGTGATGCTCCTTGGCAGGAAGGCCCCTCTGAAGAACTGTCTGATTGCTTCCACTACCTCCGGCCCCACAATGGACCAGCAGGCTTGATAGAAGGTGGCCGAGAAGCCATCAGGTCCGGGTGCACTATCTCCGGAAATGCAAAAGGTGGCACTCCTGACCTCGTCCGCACTTGGAGCATCTGCGATGTCAACGAACTGCTCGGCTGAGTGGACCTGCTGAATTAGGTCGAGGTCTGGGTCTTCAAGTGTCGGATTGTTGGGGGCAAGGAGTTGTTGGAAGAACTCCACTGCGGACTTTTTAATCTCGGCTTCCTCGGTGAGCTCCTGCCCATTGACACGAATTGAATGGATGCGGAGACGGACCCTCTTTTGTTTCACCCAGCTTTGATAGAACCGGGTATTTTTGTCTCCCTCGGCAAGCCACCTCAAAGCTGCCTTCTGTCGCCAAAAATCTTCTTCCATTCTCAGCAAAAGGATGTACTCGGCAATGTGTTTGTTGATCGCTGTCCTGTGCTCCGGAGTCGGCCTTGCCTCGAAACTAGTTTGAGCCAGAGCAATTTCTTCCTCCTTTTCCTTTAGATTAGCATGGATGTTCCCAAAGACCTCTTTGTTCCACTCCTTAAGGGCCTTTTTAACTCTGGCCTGCTTGATTTGAATGTTTAGGATTCCACCCGCCCCCGTGGGCTCCTCCCATGCTTTTTGCACTACGGCCATGAATCCTTCATGTCGGATCCACATGTTCTGGAACCTGAATGCCTTGGCTCCAGCGGATGTGTTCATCTTCGTGCACCTGACAAGAATTGGTCCATGGTCCGAGGCAACCCGGGGGAGATTCGTAACCCGAGTAGCCTCGAAGGTCTTAGTCCAATCCTCACTGACAAGCACTCTATCCAACCTTTCAAAGAGGCCATTCTTGGCCCAAGTGAATGCCGCTCCATCGAAACCAGGATCAAGCAGCCTACAGTCTTCCGTTGCCTCCGCAAAATCAACCATCTCGGCTTGCCGGTTAGTATCACTTCCGACTCTGTCTTGGTGTGATAGAATGGTGTTGAAATCGCCACCGATGATCCAAGGTGTTCCCTCGAGAGGCCCGGCAATCTCTCTCATCTTGTCCCATAATTGATGTCGTTCAGCCCTTGTACATTTGGCGTACACGGCTGAAATGGCCACCGGCCTAGCAAGGCGGTGGGACTTGAGGTAACCGTGAAGGATTTGTTCCGAGTCATTCTCAATATCAAAAGTGGACCCCTCTTCCGCGAACATCCAGATCTTCCCGTTCGTGTTCGAACCAATGAAGGCCAGCCCCAAGGCCTTAGAGAATCGGTCCGGGTCCGGGTGTGTGAGCGGTTCCATTATTGCAAGAAATAAAACATTATGACAATCAATAAGTCTTTTTAGAACGTTTTGAGTGGGCGCATTCGCAATCCCCCTCACGTTCCAAAACATGAAATTGTACGACATCATTAACAGGAAGGGTGCGTACCCAAAGAGGCTGAAGGCCCTCCTTGGTAGTCAGTGCGGTGTTGCTCTTTGTTCGGGGCGACCTCCTCGGCATCGTCGGCCGAACTGTTGCCTCCTAACCTCTCGACCCCCATGTGCAACTCCATGGGGTCTTCGTCCGCATCCCCACAATTCTCAACATCAAATTCTCCGTTCGCCATGAGAGAGTAATATCGGTTAGTACTCATGTGGTTCTTTGCCGAGAAGAACCCACGCCCCCTTGTCATGGCATGGCGCGCGCCTCCTCTCGGATTCCCTCGACGAGCTGGTGAGACCGAGCGCCTCGCATTAGGGGAGCCCCACTCCACGTCCATGTTCCCACGTGGTGATGGTGGTTCGGAGGTGGGATGCAATGGGTTCCCCCGGTTCGGTGGGGACTTCCCAACCTCGGTCCCGGCCTTGAGCCCGGCATTTTGAGTTCCGGAGCTCGGTCCGCTCCCCAAAGCAGAGTCCGGCAATCTAGAGTCCGGTCTTGAGCCCGGCATTTTCGAGTTCGGTCCCTCCCAGGAAGTACCACCGATATCCTCCCCATTTGTTTTGTTATTGTTTGGTCGATCACCGGCCTTGCCTTGCTTCTTCCCATAACGTTTCCATTCATTGGAGCTGGGGGCATTCTTCCCCGTATCTTGCTTCCCCTTCTCGGTTTGTCTCTCGGGTTGTGACTGTTTAGGCGGGCCGTTATGGTAGTTTCTCTTTGGCGGCCGTTCCTTCTTGCCCGTCGCATAGCACACCTCACTTGCATGGCCGACGTGTTTACATTCTTGACAATATGATGGTATCTTGTCCCATCGGACCCGCTGCACTGTTTCTCGCCCACCAAGGTCAAGGATTATCTCTTCGGTAGGCGGTTTTGTGATGTCTATCTCGACGCAAATTTGGGCAAATGAAAGCCGAGTCTTGTTTGCCGTGGCTCGATCAATCTGTATTGGAGTGCCGAGAAGCTTGCCGATGGCGAATAAGGCGGATTGGTCGAAAAGATGAATGGGGAGGCCAATTAGGTTGCACCAAATTGCCGCAATGGGGGACTCGCAGTATGCATCAAAGTCCGGGGACCATTTGAAGACCCTCATCGGGTGACGGTCAATGAGCCATACGGGCGTACCCCTTGGGCCTCCAAGGATTCGGGCATAGTCCGCCAAGTCCTCGCATTGAATGAGAATATGTTTAGCATTAATGTACTTCCAACTGAATCCACACCGGAGTTTAATATTATCGAGAGTCTTTTGGATTTGCAGTCCGGTAGGGATAGAGTGAGAGAACTTACCCACAATGGCGTGTCCCATGCTCTCAGCAAGCTTTTGAGTTTCCGCTCCGGAGAAGTAGATGGCCGGGATACCGTCGGACACTGAAGCGAATCCAATGTTCTGAAGCTTATCCGGCTCAAAGGCTTGAGGGCCGTTAGGGTCAGTCGAGCCTTTAAGCATGTCCGCCATCGTTTTCGGCCGGCCGGGGTGGCTTGAGGTGCCATCACCCCCGCCATGTAGCGTGTTACTCGCCGAGCCCGACGGAGTACCCTTAAGCAAGTCCGCCATCGATTTCGGCCACGCCGAGGTCCCCGAGGTAGCTTCTACCCCCCCATGTTGAGTAACTTCATTTGGCCCTTGTGTTGCGGCATTCGCCGAGGGCTTAGGTGTATTTCCTTTTCTCTTCGGGTTGTTGTGTTCGGCTTTTCCATTCTCGGTGTGGATCTTCTCGGCACCATCGTTGTCGTTGTGTACCCTTCTCGGCTTTTCCATTCTCGGCAGTTCGGCTTTTCCTTTCTCGGTGTGGACCTTCTCGGCCTCTTCATTCTCGGTGTGGATCTTCTCGGCATCATCCATTGGCGTGTCGTTGGGTGTTGGTGTTTCTCTTGTCAATACGCCCATCTCGGCACTAGGCGTGGCCTTGTTCGTTGTCTCGATAATAAGCTTTTCTCGGTTGGCGTTAGGGTTCGCCTTAGGTCGCGGCTGGCCGAGCTCCACACAATAATGTTCCGGGCTGGCCTCAAACGTAGCTCGGATCTTGCTAGTTCGTCCTCGTTCGAGAGGGGGGAAGTCCTCAAGAGATGCCCCACTCCCATTCCAAGGTGTGTGTGTGACACTTTGCATGCATCCCGAAGAGTTTTGGGGGAACTCCGGTGGTTTGTGACTGGCCGTCGGTAGGTTTCCGGCACGGAGAGGCTGCGCCGCCGCTGCATCGAGCGTTTCCACCGAGTCCAACGCTGCAAGATGAAGGATCTCATCTAGTTTTGGGTTCCTTGGTGGGGATCCAAACGATGCAACTCGTGCCATGTTAGAGGGGAAAGGGGGGGGGCACTTTCAAGGGGGGCTTTTGTACTTGCTATCATTTTAGGCAAGTTTGCTTTTGTACCTGATGGCTTAGGTAGGAAAGGTGGATTAGTGCTTTCAAAGTCAACTTTTGTCCCAGCCTCCAGATTAGGTAGGTTTGCTTTTCCACTTTCCAATGGGGCAAGGACAGCACATGGGGCAGCTTGTGCTTCACGTGACCTAGCAAGTCTTGGCTGGGGATTGTGGAGGGAGGGGACTTCACCGGAAACGGTCATAAGCTCGACGGCGGGAGCAGCAGTTTCCGGCGAGCCGCCTCCTTCCGGCACGGTTCTACCGTTGGGGGCATCGAACTCTTCTTCACATTCATTCCAATGCTCCACTTCCTCTTCCTTCTTATGAGGCAAGTCGGGGTCCTCCAACCTGAAAGAGACCCCCAAGTCGAGGGACGGAGTCGCCGGGAACAGGGATCCTTTGCATTTGGAACTACCGGCCGAATGTCCTTCCTCCTCACCGAAGTCTATCCTCTTCCTTAGTTGCTTGTCCTCGGGCATCGGAGACGGGACAAATCTCTTACGACCATTGCCTTTGGTAGGAGGCGCCGGCGTACTTTTCCGGGCTTTGAGCTTTGCTTTAGCCATTTTTAGTTCCATGGATTTGGTCGGACGTTGAAGGGAAGCGGCCTCACCAGCTCGGAAGACCATCTGCTGATCGGAGAGGACCCGAGCTTCCTCATCCCCGGGAACAATGTCAGGCAAATGATCCGGATTTAGGGCCGGAGTGTCTCTCTTTTCGTCGGGGTCCGGCGGTTGCCCCATTGTTTCGGCCAGCCGGGCGGGCTTCGGCAAGGTATAGCCAAGACGTGGAGTAGAGGTTGACGGGAGCCGCGAGCCAAGTCCGACGTTGAAGTGGCTTTCGTCGGGGATGGGCCGGGGGTGACAGGCGGAGTGGGATTGGGAGGTGGCCGACAGGGTGGTGAGGGTGGAGGGGCGGGTGGCGACGTGAGGGATGGGTGGGTGTTTTCCGGCGATGCAATAGGGAGTTATTTTTGAGAGAAGGGAGAGCGTCTCTCTCTAGAATTTTTTCGGCTTGCCTATCCCTATGGTTATCTCACCGATGGCTCCTACAATGAAGCGAACGGTAGAACAGGGGCTGGAGGGATTATTCGAGACCACTTGGGTAAGATGCTCGTCGCCTTCAGCACACCCCTAGAAGCACACTCGGCGTTAGAGGCGGAGCTGTTGGCCATGCTCCACGGGCTAAATATAGCCAAAGAACTCGCCCTACCAATCTGGATTGAGTCCGATGCAGAGCAAGCAATCAAATTGGTCAATGGGACAGGATGGGGCCCGGCACTCGCCCGGCAAGCGGTGGCGCAACTAACCCTTCATAAACGCCAACTCAAATTCCGAGCCACCTTCATACACAGGGAGGGGAACAAAGCGACGGATTTCCTTGCGAAAATGGGGCTAGTCCAAGACAGTGGTCTACGAATGTACTACAACTCAGCACCGAGAGAACTGTTGGACTTGGTTAGATTGGACGAGATGGGAGTGTCGCACATCCGATACCTTGACGGGAACGGGCATTAAAGTTGATAATGAGACGATGGGAGACAATAGTGACTAGCTTTTTGGTTAATTGTATTTTGGAAAAGAGTATGATGAGGTCCGAACCTTGTGGGATTGGACCGCATACTACTCTTGATTTGTTACGGCACACCACTTTTGGGTGTGGCCACGCCTTGTAATTACCGCCTTTGGAATGATAGGGATGAGGGACCCACGAACCCTCCACCGTAGAGGTGTTTGATAAAAAAAAAAAAAAAAAAAAAAAAAAAAAAAAATTCCTCAAAATGTAGCACAAGTTAGAAGTTTTCATGGTCTTGCTAGTTTTTATAGGAGGTTTGTCAAGGATTTTAGTACAATTGCTGCACCTTTGAATGAAATTGTGAAAAAGGATGTTTGTTTTTATTGGGGAGAAAAACAAGAACATGCTTTTAATCTCCTTAAAGAAAAACTTACAACTGCACCAATTCTTTCTTTGCCTAACTTTGATAACATGTTTGAGCTTGAATGTGATGCATCTGGGGTAGGCATAGGAGCTGTTTTGTTGCAGGATAGGAAGCCAATCGCGTACTTTAGCGAAAAGTTGAAAGGAGCTCAATTGAACTATCCAACGTATGACAAGGAGTTATATGCTTTGGTTAGAGCTTTGGAAACATGGCAGCATTACTTGTGGCCTAGAGAGTTTGTAATTCACACGGATCATGAATCTCTCAAGTACTTGAAAGGTCAAGGTAAGCTTAGCAAGAGACATGTTAAGTGGGTGGAATTCATTGAATCATTTCCCTATGTAATCAAATACAAAAAGGGAAAAGAAAATATTGTGGCTGATGCATTATCTCGGAGGTACATTTTGATCACTACTTTGAGTTCTAAGTTGCTTGGTTTTGAGTTGATTAAGGAAATGTATGATAATGACCCGGACTTTTCTTCTATCTATTTAGCTTGTGAGCATGCTGCATTTGACAAGTTCTATAGGCATGATGGCTATTTGTTTAGAGAAAACAAATTATGCATTCCTAAAGGTTCTATGCGTGAATTGCTTGTGCGTGAAGCTCATGGTGGTGGTTTAATGGGTCATTTTGGAGTCCATAAGACAATGAATGTTTTGCTTGAACATTTCTTTTGGCCTAAAATGCGTGTGGATATTGAAAGAATTTGTAAAAGATGCATAACTTGCATGCAAGCCAAGTTTAAATCACACCCACATGGTTTGTACAAACCGTTACCAATTCCTAGTGCACCTTGGGAGGATATTTCAATGGACTTTGTTGTTGGTTTGCCAAGAACAAAAAGAGGTAGAGATTCAGTTTTTGTGGTTGTTGATAGGTTTTCAAAAATGGCACATTTTATTCCATGTCACAAAACTGATGATGCATCTCATATCGCTGATTTGTTCTTTAAAGAAATTGTCCGTTTGCATGGTGTTCCTAGATCAATTGTGAGTGATCGAGGTGCTAAATTTGTGAGTCATTTTTGGCGAGTGTTGTGGAATAAGTTGGGAACTAAACTCTTGTTTTCTACTACTTTGTCTCAATTACTACGAACTTTAGTTAAAAAGAACTTGAAAAGTTGGGAGGAATGCTTACCTTTTGCTGAGTTTGCTATAATCGAAGTGTCCATTCTGCTACTAACTTTTCCCCATTTGAAGTTGTGTATGGTTTCAATCCATTGAGTCCACTAGATTTGATTCCAATACCTATTGAAGATCGTGCAAGTCTTGATGGAAAAGCTAAGGCTGAAATGGTGAAAAGATTGCATGAAAGGGTAAGACTCAACATTGAAAAGAGGACAGAACAATATGCAAAGCAAGCCAACAAGGGTCGGAAACAAGTCATCTTTGAGCCGGGAGATTGGGTTTGGTTGCATATGAGAAAGGAGAGATTTCCTTCGAAAAGAAAGTCCAAGTTGCAGCCAAGAGGAGATGGACCATTCCAAGTGATTGGAAAAGTCAATGATAATGCTTACAAACTTGACTTACATGGTGAGTTTAATGTAGGTGCTACTTTCAATGTTTCTGATTTATCTCCTTATGTTGGTGAATTAGATTCGAGGACGAATCCTCTTGAAGAAGAAGGGAATGATGGAGGTACACCCAAGCTGATCAACAAGGACAAGAAGATGGATCCATTAATCATTCAAAGTGGACCAATTACAAGAGCTAGAGCTAAGAAGATAAAGGAGTCCATGATGCTTTTAGTTGATGAAATAAAAGCCCAATTCCAAGACCATTCAACATTGGGCCAAATGGTGAATATTATTCAAGTTAGTGGGCAGCCCAATGCATGAAGTTTTGAGTCAATATATATCACATTTTGGAGGCCCAAATTGAAGATAAATGATGCATTTTCGTCCAAGTTGGAGCAGCAAAAATGAAGAGTCATTTTTAAGTTACTTTTTTAGTTAAATAAGTGACTTTAGATGTCCTAAAGTCACACCAATAGTTAGGAGTTACTTTTCACTTATTATGAGTCATTCTAAAGGTCTTAAGTTGTACTAATGATATGAGACTTTCAAGAGTCCATTCTAGCCTATAAATAGGCTTGTAAGCATGTCATTTGAGGACATCATTGATCAAATACGAAAATAGAGTTTGTCTTGTGAGTTGAATTCTCTTTGTAGAGTTTTTCACTTGTTTGGAACTTATCAAGATACTTTGAGCAAGTTCTTGTGGCGTTCAACCATACCGAGGTTCTTGGCTGATTACATAGCCAACGGGTCGAGGTTTTCCAAGCTCTGGAAGTGGATCAAACCAGATTATCAATCAAGGAAATCCGCTGCCAATCATTATACGTGGGGTTCTTGGATCAATATATCCAACGGGTCCTTCATCGTATCCCAATCCATATCAGATCCCCAGTTCCTCCTTGCGGATCATGGTCGTCAGGAGACGCGGCGCTGTGAGGGTGGTCATTCGGTGGTATTCATTCTTCTCGGTACCCATTTTGGCAAGGAAATCAGCCACCTTGTTGCCTTCACGATGGACGAAGGTGGCGTGGAAATTGATTTGCCGTTTGAGGACAACCAGCCATGGCACATCATGTCTAACGTGAGACGGCCCCTAGCTTACGCCGTTTAGAAGATTGAGGGCTTGCTTGGAGTCTACCTCGAGCCATATTGGTTGATTGAGTTCCTTTGCCATGACCAAGCCCAGGTAAAAGTTGATGGTGACTCCCTTCTCTCTAATATTCCACCCTATTGTACCATCTTTGACATCCGCCGCCGCCCACCGCCTCCCCCCACGACCATTCATTGTCTACCAGCCCCGGCCATCACCCCTTTTCTCCGGCGATCACTTTCTCATCCCCCGCCACCTACCATCCCGCAATCACCACACCTCCCCCCAAAATCCCCACCACCCTAGACCTCTCTTTGCCGGAACCTCTTAACGTAGCGGCTGCCCCGGCTCTACGCGCATCCCGGACATGCTGGAGACCCCACCGTGCACCCCTCCCGGTCTCAAGGGGGCACAACACGAGACGGAGCACCAACAAAGCGTCCGTACAGTTGAAAGCGAGGAGGAGAGGATAATGGTAGACCAACAAATGGTCTTCCGGTCAAGCGATGACAAACAACCGGAGAGGACAACGAAGGCCGAGAAAATTAAGATCGTGAAAGCTCGGATTAGAACCCAGAAAAATACTCCGCCCCCACCTCCAAAACAAAGGCCGGAAGAGGTGTGTTCCCTCCCCGCTTCCGGAGGATAAACAACTCCGCAAAAAGCTCTCTTTTGGTGATGAAGACGGCCCCAACGTCGAACCCCCAAAATGCAAGGTCGCTATCTTCCCGGCAAGCTCGGGTAGCGCCTCTACGGAAGTCCCTCAAGGCCCCAAGGAAGACACCTCGGAAACTCGGATGGAGGAGGACAAGCTTGGAAAGGAAGGTACCGAGGTCGCCGTGCTAAAAGCAGCCTTTTCCGGCGACGTCGCCGGCGTCGAGCCGCCGCTAGAGGGAAAGGACTTGACGCTACATATTTCCCAACCAAAGGATGATGTCACATGCGAGCCACTTGGTGCTTTGGATGGAGAGAAAGGTACATTACCAGAATTGGAAATGGAGACATATCCTCTTTTGGAAAGTAGCTTGGTCAACCCTAGGTGGGGAATCACGTGGGGTTGAGACCGTTGAGTCTCACATGCTGCCGAAAAAGGACATGATCCTACACCTTGCATCCCTAGGTGAAGCGGAGAGACTAGACATGATGGAGGTACAACCCCTTTTGACCGGAGCCCCACCGGACGGAGAAATGATGGACTGGCCATTTCGCCTCACTTGGTCTCGGATCGGCGACATGAATATGCCGAATGCCACACCGCCCCATGTACCATCGCTCGAAGACTTCCCACCCCTTGAGAAGGGGAGGACCCGATGAATCCGAGAGACCTTTGAGACCACCTCAACCGCTAAGACCGGGGGAACAGAGCCAAGCCTTGCTCGGGAAGGAAAGGGTGGAGCCGACAAGGTGGACAACTGGAACTATACGGGAGCCTTGGAGATAAGGTCGCGTCAAAAGGGGGAGCGGGTTACGTGTCATCCGCCTCGGAGTTGAAGCGAAATATCCCAAACGAAGCCACCGATGGACACAACACCGAGGATGGCGGGGGCATGAACAAGCCACCGAAGCCGTCTTATCACCACGGAGAGATGGAGGGAGGAACGAAGCCAAAGACTCTAGCGGATTTGGTTAGGGGAACACCGAGTGCCGAGGGGCCGCAAGTGTTCATCCCCGAGAATATCCAAAATATCGGATTTGCGTCCCCCTCAAATGGCATTCCCGCGATCTATTTCTCCGGCGCCGAGACCCAAAAATTGGCAACGTCCCTCGGCCATGCCATAGTCGGTAAGTTCTCTCATTCCATCCCGGTCGCATTTCAAATTCAAAAATCTCTTGAGAATATTAAATTTTGTCGGGGATTTACTTGGACATACATTAATGCCAAACACATCCTCGTCCAATTTGAGGATATTGCGGACTATGCACGGTTGTTAAGCGGCCCCAAAGGAACACCGGTTTGGTACATTGATCGTCATCTGATGAGAGTGTTCAAATGGTCCCCGGATTTCGACGCGTATTGTGAATATCCCATTGCGGTAATTTGGTGCAACCTAATCGGTCTCCCAATCCATTTATATGACTAGTCGGCCTTGTTCTCCATCAGAAAGCTCTTAGGCACGCCAATTCAAGTCGACCGAGCCACAACCAATAGGATGCGGCTATCTTTCGCCCGCATTTGCGTCGAAATTGACATATCAAAGCCTCCACCCGAAGAGATCATCATTGACATTTGTGGCCGGGAATCGGTGCAACAAGTTAGGTGGGACAAAGATACCATTTTATTGTCGGTAGTGCAAACATGTAGGCCACAAAAGTGAAATGTGCTATGCGATGGGAAGGGGAGAAAGGCCACCGAAGAAGAACTACAACATTGTTGTACACAAACAACCTCACCATGAAAGTCAAGGTAGCAAAGAAAAACCAGAACAACAAAAGCAAATGCCAAGCAACAACGAGGGGAAACACCAAGGTAAACACAAGGGGCCGAAGGGGCAGCCAAAGGTCGGGCCCTCGGCCAAAGCAGCTGAGCCGAGGGAGTGGTCGGGTCCGGACATCATGGGCGAGTTGCATGGGAGCTTCGACGTGGCTCCGGATGCGTGCGATCAAGCGGGTGGCGAGAGCTCCTCTGGTCGAGAAAGTTTCAATCAAAATATTGGCATGATCACTAAGCCCATCCCCCGTAGGGGTAAATTTCATGGGGCAATGACGGGATACCCGATCTCACGGCGTGGGGCTTTCACTAGTGAGCGGGGTGGTGCATGGGGATCGGTGAGGATACCTTCGGACGGGGGGCCGTTGAGATTAACCTCGACAAGAGGCCGAGGGTCCCAGATCCTTTTTCTAGAGAGAGACGCTCCCCCTTCTCTCTAGCAATTCCCCCACCTTGATCCTTTTCGCCGTCCACCCACTCACACCCACGACCCGCCGCGACTCCCTCACGCCGACCACCACACCTCACCCCCCCACAACCCGCCGAGACCTTTTCCACGCCGGTCGTGTCACCATCCCTCCTCAACTCCACCGTCTCCCCACCTTGGTTCGGCGCTGCGGTCACACCCTCGGCTGGCCATGCCGGACCCCCCCACGAACCCAACCCCGGCCCCACCAGACCCCGAGGAGGCTAGGTCCATCCCGGACCAATTTATGATTTTCCACTCATGCGATGACCCAACACCAAAGGTCTCGGCCAAAGATTTGAAAATGCAAAGCAAGAAGAATAGGATGATGGCTAGGAAGAGCACGCCGGCACCTCTCACAAAAGGTCATGGCCGGAAAAGGCTCGTACCTTCTCCACTCCCGGAGGACAAACAACTTAGGAAGAAGCTCGACTTTGGAGAAGAGGAGACCTCCGAGCCCGAGTCATCCGTCCCGAGCCCCGACCTTGATAGCCTTAAATCCAAGGTAAATCTTTTTCCGGCTTGCTCCATTGATAGCAAGGAAGCACTTGGCCTAGGAGCCCTTCCTAAAGCCCCCACATCCGAGGAGGGGGTCCAAATGGAAGTGGTGGTTCACGGAGATGCACCGGCGGCGGAGGTGGCGCCACCCTTCGACCATGGACCCGTCATGAGCGAGATGACCGTTGGAGGGGATGATGTCGGACCCCTAAACGTATCCCAAGAGGATTTGACCGTAGCATGTGTGCCAAAAAGTACATTGGGGAGTGAGATAGTCAACTTGCCCGAATTGGGCATGGGAACAAATCACCTTTCGGAAAGTGCTTTTGCCCCTTACCAAAACCGGAAGTCACATGTGGAGCCATGCTCACCCCTACCAATGCTGCAAATGAATCCAAAAAAGAGTGATATCCTCCAAATCATTCACCTGGCCGCGGCGGAGATGCTTGATGCGGCGGCGGCGCAGCCCCTCCTCGCCGAACCCCCACCGGCCACGGACTACACGGCGAAGGTCGCCCTTCTCCCAGACCGGAGAGACAAAGATATTGAACAATGCACGCCTCTCATTGAGCATGGCCCTTCCCTTGAAGATTTCCCACCTCTCGAAAAGGGAAGGACCCGGAAAATCCGAGCATCATTCGAAGCCGGCTCGGCGTTAGTGAGTACGGGATGGCCGAGGACCAATGCAATCCGCAACACCCCTCGAGACACGTCCGCGCCTTCGGCCTCGGACACGCATGCGATGGACCCGACGCCGACCGAGATGGACATAGAAATGCAGCGGCCTCCTTACGCACCCAGGGTCGAGAGGGACTCGTGTGATGATCCGCGAACCGACCCAAACGGTGTAGCTAAATCAAAAGATAAGCCGACACACAACCTTTTAGGAGGCAATACCGAGCCGGGCGTGGGGAACCCCACCAAGCCAAAATCCATGGCCGACATGGTGCGGGGGCCATCGGCGGTTGAAGGCCCGCAAGTCTTTGTCCCGGAGAACATCCAAAATATCGGCTTTGCTTCCACGGCAAACGGAGTGCCATCCATTTACTTCTCCGGGTCAGAAATCCAAAGGTTGGCCTCGTCCCTCGGCCATGCTATATTGTAGGTAAGTTCTCGCACTCAATCCCGGCTTCCTATCAAATCCAAAAGGCTCTAGACAACATTAAGTTTTGCCGTGGCTACACTTGGAAATATATTAACGCCAAACATATTCTTGTTCAATTTGAGGACTTGACGGACTATGCTCGGCTCCTAAGTGGACCCAAAGGGACACCGGTGTGGTTCATTGATCGGCATCCGATGAGAGTTTTCAAATGGTGTCCGGAATTTGACGCCTATTGTGAATCTCCGATTGCGGCTATATGGTGCAACCTAATTGGACTCCCGATCCACCTATTTGATCAATCGGCCCTCTATGCTATTGGGAAACTCCTTGGTAACCCGATCCAAGTAGATAGAGCGACGGCCAACAAATCAAGACTCTCCTTTGCGAGGCTATGCATTGAGATCGACATTACAAAGCCGCCACCCGACGAGATCATCCTTGACATTTGTGGGCGTCCTTTGGTGCAGCAAGTAAAGTGGGATAAGATCCCGTCCTACTGTGGAGAATGCAAACATGTCGGTCACAAGAGTGAAGTTTGTTACGCTTCCGGGAAGGCGGATCGACCTCCAAAACGAAATTACAACTTAGCAACACCAAAACAACCACAACACGGAGGAATAGGAGCTAAGAAGAACAATACTGATCCGAGGCACACCGATAATAACATGGAATGGAAACAACAAGGGAAACACAAGGGAAAGGAAGGCAACATCCGGATGAACCCGAGAGCCAATATGTACTCGGGGGCGGAGTGGTCGGGGCCGGACTTTTTGGGTGATATGCAAGGTGCCGGGAGTAAGGACATGATCATCATCCATGATGAGCATACCACCTCTTCACCTAAAGGGGTGCTCGCTAAATTCCCTCTTCTGGAAATGGGCGCGGGGGTACGCCAAGAGGAGCGGATATGGCGCGGCGAGAAGTGAACCCGACTTCGGGGGCCCATGTGCAACCGAAAGGCTTCTTTAAACCCTTCGACCTAAAGAAAACCGAGGCACAAGGGCCATCAAGTCACTTGAGTACTAACCGATATTTCACCCTCATGGCTCAAGAGAACTTCGTGGAAAATGATATGGAAGACGAGGAAAATTGGGATGATACCATCTCCCATAATGAAATCGATGAGGGCGCCAATCCCGCCTTTTTGGAGGCCGCGGCATCTCATGGGGAGAAGGACCTTCAAATCATTGAATTCCAAGGAGGGGGGTCAATCCCGCCGGGTACGAACTCCTCTTGTTAATCATGTCGTTAAATTTTCTATTTTGGAACGTTAGGGGAATCGCGAATGCGTCAACCCAAAACGTCCTAAAAAGACTAATTAAATCTCATAATATTTGTTTTCTTGCAATAATGGAGCCGCTTACCTCTCCTAATCCGGACAAATTCTCGAAAGTGTTGGGGCTGTCCTACAAGGGGGCGAACACCAATGGGAAAATTTGGATTTTTGTGGAGGAAGGGATGGATTTTGATGTGATGGATGACACGGACCAGCTGCTACATGGGAGGCTCACTTGTCCCCGGATCTCAACCCCTATTATGATCTCGGCCGTGTATGCTAAATGCACGAGAGGAGAGCGGCATGCCCTTTGGGAAAAGATGAGAGATATTGCCCAAGTTTCGGAGGGAACACCGTGGTTCATTGGAGGGGACTTCAACACAATCCTTTCCACTCGAGATAGGACGGGAAGCGACACAAATCGTCAGGCCGAAATGGTGGATTTCGCAGAGGCCATTGAGGATTGCAGACTAATGGACCCAGGCTATGATGGGGCTGAATTCACCTGGGCAAAGAACGGCCTCATGGAAAGGCTGGATAGGGTGTTGATTAGTGAGATGACGCCCCAATTGTTTGATGCAATAAGAGTCACTAACCTACCCCGTATTGCTTCGGACCACGGGCCTCTCCTCGTCAGATGCAGGCTACCTAATGCCCACGGGGGTGGTAGAGCCTTCCGGTTCCAAAACATGTGGGTCCGGCATGAGGGTTTTGGTGAGTTGGTGCAAGAAGATTGGATGGCTCCCACGGAGGCTGTGGGCCTCCTCAATTTGAAGATCAAGCTGGCTAGGATCAAACAAACGCTTAAAAGATGTAACAAGGAGGTTTTTGGGAATATACACGCCAGCCTCAAAACTTGTGAAGAGAACATTGCGCTGGCTCAATCGGAGTTTGAAGGTGACCCCTCGGCCCGGAATAGAACAGGGGTCAACAAACAAATTGCTGAGTACATCCTTCTCCTTAAGATGGAGGAAGATTTTTGGCGTCAGAAGGCGGCCCTCCGTTGGTTGGAAGAAGGGGATAAAAACACTAGATTTTACCAAAGTTGGGTGAAGCAGAAGAGGATTCGGCTACGTATCCACAAGATTAACGCTAATGGGCGTGAACTTACGGATGACACGGCCATCAAAGAATCGGCGGTTGAGTTCTTTCAAAACCTCCTAGCCCCAAGCTACCCGGAGCTTGTGGATCCGGACCTCAGCCTCTTACATCCACTCCCTCCCTCGGAGCAGTTGGCGGGCCTCCCCACACCCCCGGATGCGGATGAGGTGAAACGAGCTGTCTTCGATATCTCGGCCAATAGCGCGCCCGGCCCGGATGGCTTCTCGGCATTGTTCTTCCAAGCTTGTTGGGGCATTGTGGGGCCAGACGTGGTGGATGCGGTTAGGCAATTTTTTGGTGGGGCTTTCCTCCCCCGCAGCTTCACGGCCACGAGTATCGTACTCATCCCCAAGAAGCCTTTACCCGAGACTTGGGGAGACTATAGGCCCATCAGCTTGTGTAACGTGATCAACAAGGTGATTACTAAAGTCCTCACGAGGCGCCTTGCCCCATTCCTTCCAAGTGTTGTTGCACCGAATCAAAGCGGGTTTGTCAAAGGGAGGCTCCTCAATGACAATGTACTCCTTGCACAGGAGATGTTCCATGAGCTCCATAGAAGTACACCAGCCCCTAATGTTGCTATCAAGATTGACATGGCTAAGGCCTATGATAGGGTTCAATGGCCGTTCCTCCTAAAAGTCCTCAAGCAAATGGGCTTCCCCGAACCTTGGGTGGCGCTCATAGAAAGGTGCATCGGGACATGCTGGTTCTCGATCCTTATCAACGGGGCCCCGACGGGCTTTTTCAAATCCACTCGTGGCCTTAGACAAGGGGACCCCATTTCCCCCGCCCTCTTCGTCCTTGCTGCGGACTATCTCTCGAGATCACTCGATAAACTTATCCTCGAAGACAAAGAGATGACATACAAAGCAACCCGAGGCAGCATGGAGATCAGCCACCT
Source organism: Salvia splendens (assembly GCF_004379255.2). Lineage (NCBI taxonomy): Eukaryota > Viridiplantae > Streptophyta > Magnoliopsida > Lamiales > Lamiaceae > Salvia > Salvia splendens. The sequence goes on along the minus strand of NW_024599106.1, from coordinate 4,923 downwards.
CGCCTATGCGGACGACATCATCATCTTCATGCAAGCGGCCGTAAACCCCCTCCGGAGGCTACGTGCATGTCTTGAGCATTATACCGAGGTGTCCGGACAACAAATCAACCTCAGCAAGAGCAATTTCTACATCTCCGAGGCGCATGAAGGCTGGTCAAACATAATTCAAAGTGAAGGAGGTTTCTCACGAGGTACGTTCCCCTTCCTTTACCTTGGTGTCCCTATTTACCGGGGGGTGAAGCGCACGGATATGTTCATGTTTCTTCGAGAGAAAATCTCGGCTAGGATATCTGGATGGGCTCACCGACACCTTTCCTTTGGGGGGAGACTAACTTTGATAAAAAGCACACTTGAGGCGATTCCCTTACATATTTTTCAAGCGATCGAGCCAACCGGCGGAGCCCTCAAGCAATTAGATCAACAAGTGGCTCGCTTCTTTTGGGGGTCGAGTAATGAGAAGAAAAGGACGCACTGGATAGGATGGGATCAGGTTTGCCTACCCACGGCCGAAGGGGGCTTGGGCATTCGGAAGATCAAGGAGGTCTTACTTTTTTTTTTTTTTTTTTTTTTTTTTTTTTTTTTTTTATAAAGCACCCCGAGGGTGGAGGGTTAAGGCGGACCCACACCTGTGCATTACCAACAGCAATTGCAGCCAAAACAAACAACCATTGAGCCGCCCAAAAGTGACGGCTCACCACGACCAATTAGAGTACAACGAGGGCCTCCCAATAAACTAGGGTGGTCATCTAAATACTCTTAGCATCCCTATTACAATTATAATGATGCAGCCATCGCATCGTCAAAAACTTAAGTCCGTCACCTAGTTGAGGCCCGCGATAGGGGTGCCCCCACATGGGTCAACCCCTCCCGGATCGAGGTCCTCGATGAAGCCCTCCATTTCCCGGCTTAGGAACCCACATGATACACTCATTGAGCCAATGCCCGGCTCATTTGCACCCGAGTCGTCGGCCCCAAAAGTAACCGTTGCTACGTTCTCCTTAAGGTGCAACTTATCATTGTGGAGAGCTCTGATGTACCCATCACCCTCGTGGACCTTTCCTTTCTTCTTCCTAGACACCACTTGGAAACCATCGTCATCTACCTGGGCTTGCACCCTCGGTGTTGCTTTCAAGCTAGGAGCCGCTTCCGCACCGCTCTTCTCTTTGTGTGTCCCCCTTTGGCATAGACCCTTGGCCCGGATCCGGGTTGTGGGTGCCATGCACGTTAGTTTTCAGCCTCCATTCCCGGCGGATGGGATTTGACGCAGAGTGGGGTCGGCGGGGTTGTGGTGGTCGGGTGGGATCCGTGGTGGCCTGCTCCTTTCTCCTCCCTAGGATAAGGCATGTTTCCTTGACGTGCCCAACATGCTTACATTCCGCACAAAATAGGGGAATCCGATCCCATACCACCTTGTACCTAGTGTCTTTGCCTAGGATGTTGAGAATGATCTCCACCGGTGGAGGCGTCGAGATATCAATCTCAATACACATCCGAGCAAAGGTGAGTCGGGTTTGGTTGAAGGTCGCATGGTCCACTTGGATTGGCTTCCCCAACAACTTGCCAATCGCAATGAGGGCTACTTGGTCATAGAGATGGATCGGGAGTCCCACCACCTTACACCAAACGGCGGCAATAGGTGTCTCAAAAAATGTGTCGAACTCCGGAGTCCATTTGAACACCCGCATTGGGTGATGCTCGACAAACCAAACCGGCGCTCCATTGGGACCATTGAGCATCCGGCCGTAATCTCGTACATCACGGAATTGGATTAGGATGTGCTTGGCGTTAACGAACTTCCATTTGAATCCATCGACGAAGTTGATGTTGGAAAGGGATTTTTGGATTTGTTGTGGTGTTGGAAGGGTGTGGGAGAACTTTCCGATAATGGCGTGCCCTACCTTGTCCACCAAGCACTTTGTTTCCTCGTTTGAGAATGTAAGCGAAGGGATCCCTTCACACCATCCGAATGTCCCCATCTCCGTGTCGTGATCAGCATCAAGGTTCACCGCGTCAGATTTCGGTGGTCCTCCACTATCCAGCCCGGCACCCGTGTTCGCGGGCTTTTCATCTAGATCTGGCTCAACAGGTTGGGTCTCGGCTTGAGCGGCCTTGTCCGTGATGAATTCCAACGAGTGACCCAACGTCGGCGGACTCCCAACGGGGGAGGCCACGTCGATGCCTACCTCAGACGCCGAGTGCTTGGGTAGGATTTCCGGCTGGTCCCTGTCCTGGTCCAGCAGCTCGTCCGGCGGGTCCGACGGGTTATCCGGCGCCGACGGCGTCCCGTTGAGCCCGGCCTCACCCCCTCCATTGTTATCCTCGGCCTTGAAATTTGTACCATCACCAGATTTGAATTGCAAGATGCTTTGACCCATAAGGGAGTCACATGTCTCACTAGCTAGTACATGCCTATCCTTTTCCGGAAATGGTGCAGCAAGAGTGGGTGGGTCAAAAAGCATGTTGGCACCATTCCTTTCCGAGGATGTGTCCTCGTCCAAGACAGCTGCACTTGCAGCCGCCTCCACGCGCGTTGACCGGAGTACCCCTTGTGCAACGGCCTCATTCACCTCCGGTAATGCACCATCCAGCCGAGTTCCGGTCACGACTTCCGGCTGGTGCCTGGCCGAGCCGTCCTTTTTTCCCATGGAGAAACGGAGCTCCCCCGCGAGTAATGGGAGAACTCCCGGCACCACCTCAAACGCTCCGGTGCTGGCTTCAAAAGGGCCAGGTCGTGCCTTTCTCTTCCACCGGCCCTTCTCTCTCTCCCCGGGCAGGGAGCTCCAACCGTCTTTTCCGGCAATGGCGCTACCTCCACCATTAGTTCCGGCAATAAGCTCATCCAACTCAAAGACAATCTTCTTCCTCACCCTTCCGGTCTCCGTCAATGGCACACAAGCGCTGCGTTTTGTATTACCACCGTTTTTAATGGGGTGGGGAGTGGCTGACTTTTTCATATTCCGTTTCGCATTAGTTGGTCGGAAAACCCATTTCGGCGAGGGAGAGGGACTCGTGTCCTTGACCTCCTTCCCCGGTGAGTCCCTTCCGGGCTGGACCATGACCGACGTTAGGCCGGCCGCATATCCACCTCACCCAAAGGTGAGGGAGACCGTCGGCGTTGGACGTGAGATGGTTGGGGCAAGACTTTCTAGAGAGATGTGGGAGCTTCTCTCACTAGTTCGTTGGGGGCTGTGCAGGGGAGCACCTTGCTAATTCGTGTCAAAGAACCTCGCCTCTTATCAAGGAGGTCTTACGTGCCTTTAATATTAAATTATGGTGGAGATTCCGGGAACAAAACTCCCTTTGGGCTACGTACATGATGACTAAATATTGCCTTAAGGCGTCCCCACTCACAGCTAGAGCCTCGGGGAGGTGTAGCCCTACTTGGAAGAGGCTTTTGAAGGCGCGGGCACAGGCGCAACCGTACATTCGTTGGGTGATGCGAGAAGGTAAGATATCATTTTGGGATGACCTATGGCTAGGAGAGGTTCCTTTGAGGGAACTTTGTCTTGATGATAGGGGAGGCCCTCTTGTCCATGTTGCTGATTACATTATCAATGGATCTTGGAATGAAGCCAAGTTGCGGATTCTACAAGCGCAAGCCGGCCTTACACAACACATCGTCCGGAAGATCCTTGACACGCCAATCATCCCGGAGGGGCCGGATGTGCCGAGATGGAGGCTTTCACACAATGGGGAGTTCTCACTAGCATCAACTTGGGAGACCATCCGAACTCAAAGACCTATCATCCAAGGCCTTGATGACTTATGGAAAGCAGGCCTCACGTCTTCTATTGCTATCTTCATTTGGAGACTCCTATCCAACCGAATACCGGTGGATACGAAGCTACAGTGGAGGAGAATGGAAATGGCATCTAAGTGCCAATGCTGCCCTCATAGACCGGGCATCTCTACATTTGGAGAATCACTGCAGCATCTCTTCATCCAAGGGGCTGGCGCCCGAGGTGTGTGGAGGGAGTTTGACTCCTGGTTCGAGGGATCTTCACCACCTCTCCGGATCAATGACACCATCCCAGAGAGGCTCGAAGTTTGGGCACGGAGAGTCCAACAACCCGGTAAGAAACACCTCAGCCGGGCGATGCCGTACCTTATTCTTTGGTTCATTTGGGCTGAGCGAAACAGGAGTCGTCATCAATCGGTGCAATTTAAGCCTTTCAATGTGGTATGGCAAGTGCAAATGTTCCTTAGAAATAGCATGGCCAATGGATCCTACAAACCGAAGCATTGGAAAGGAGTCCGCCTCTAGATCAACGTCCCGAGTCAGGCCGAGCCACGAAGGACCAGGCCCCTCGCGATGGTGGTCAAATGGAACCCGCCGGATGAACCGTGGATCAAACTCAACACTGACGGAGCATACATGGAGGCAACGGATAAAGCCGGGGGGGAGGTCTTGTTCGTGACCACGAGGGCAACATGCTTGCAGCCTTTACCTCCCCACTCGAGGCCCACTCAGCCCTCGAAGCGGAGCTTCTGGCCATCCAATTCGGGTTGACGCTCGCCGCAGAATTCAGAAGGCCTATTTGGGTTGAGTCGGATGCACAACAAGCGGTTAAGCTCCTAAATGGCACGCTGGGGACCGGCCCATATTAGTCGGGTGATGGCACGACTAGCAATCCTCAAGCGCCAACAAGACACCCGTATCACCTTCATCCACCGGGAAGGGAATAGAGCAGGAGATCTCCTCGCCAAAATGGGATTAGAAAGAAATGACTACTGGCGTATGAATGCCCTCACGGCAGTAAGGCACCTCACAGCGATGATTAGGATGGATGCAATGGGTATCCCGAACATTCGGGTCCATAATGAAGAGGAAGAATAGGCTCGAGTTTTGGTGGAAAGGGATATAGTCTTTCTTTTGTTGAATTGTATTTTACCTTTTGAAAGGGAGTATGATGTGGTCCGGGC